>NW_019266740.1:907500-978406 GCF_002742605.1 Olea europaea var. sylvestris
TGGGGGGGGGGGGGGGGGAGTAGTTGTAAATCGAAAATTCAGATGGGCCTTTGTTTCTGCAGACTATATTCACGGCTGAGAAAAGAATTAAAAATGCCTTGGAGTTGGGTTTGAACTTCTCATAGGTAGAGAATAGTTCCATCATTTCCATTAACAACATTCAGAGCTTAAAGGCAGAACTTTGACAGAAATCAGAAAAGTGCCTTGGAGTTGGGTTTGAACTTCTCATAGGTAGAGAATAGTTCCATCATTTCCATTAACAACATTCAGAGCTTAAAGGCAGAACTTTGACAGAAATCAGAAAAGAGAGGCTATTTGATGTAAATTAGCAAATAGCAATAGCTTGAGGGGGATAAATTGTATTTTCCACACAGTTGATGTTTTCCTCTTCAATAACTGAGCAGTAAATTGAGGGTGTAAAGTATATTGTCCACATAATTCTATTAATGTGTTTGTCTCCAAACTCTGATGCAGAGACAGAATGAAACACATAATCCAGCGAGAAAATAACATAACTTCAGTCCACAATAAGACAATATCCATATGCATATGATCTGAACTAGGCCAAGAAAAAGCCAAAGTGATGAGATATAACACATTATATACATTTTTGATGATGATATGAATAAAATAAGGGGAAATTGCAGCAGCAGTCCTAACTTTTCACTTTTTTGCAGACTTCACACTAACATTGAATTTGTGCCAAGCCAATGGAGGTCCATAACCTTTGAGAAATTAGTAGCAGATGTCCAAATGGGGTGGGGTGAGGAGGGAGATGAACAGGGAATTGAGTTCTTTTTTTAATTTATTTAGGGGGTGAGATGGGGTAGGGCCGGGCCGGAGGGAGTGGGATGGGGTGAACAATAATTTGTTTTAAATTTTTTTCTCCTTTTAATTTTTAAAATTATTTTATTTATGTTAAAATTATAAAGTTACCATTTTGCCCCTTTTAGATTTGAACCAAATCAATTTTATTCGCAACTAATGGTCTCCATCCATTTGGACCTCTACTGCTAATTTTTCAAAGGTTAGACAAAAACTAAAGGTTAGAGTAAAGCCTGCAAAAAAAAAGTGACAGGTTATAGACCGATGCCGCAATTTTCCCATAAAATATTAAAAAAAATGTTACTATTTTGAAAGGTAGCTTGATTTATGGAATTTGTCGGTCCTACTGTCATTTATACAAAGGGAACACTGAAAATATAGTAGCTCCTCTGCAACTCAACATAATATAATGAGACTTTGAAAAAGCAAGGACATGAAATTTCCTTTCACTATTTCCTTTCATTTTAGTGAAAGAAAAACTTTGCAAGTATACCTTTTTGATTGTCAAAATCAAATGCATGTATCATAAGCCCATTAGGCATCCTTCCTACCTCACCTAGGTCGAAGGCAACATAAAATTTTTCCAATCTAAGAACCTTGAGCTCATTAATTATATTGCTGCACTTAAAATAAGCAATAAATGTACTTGCTAACCAATTGCATTTAAAAATCAGATGTCTTCTTCATGTGAAATCATCACATCTCCATGACTGTAAATCATTCTCTTTCATGCCCTAGCACAATAAAGTATACTTGTGGCCACATCATGGCCAGTTCATACTGAATCCTTATCTAGATTCATAGTTGAAGCAGATAGGTTTCATGTGTTTTCTGGAGTTTGTGTAGATGTTGATGCAAGCTGTTTCAATCAGGAATCAATTACTTCTCAAAGATGCATGAAATTTATTAGGTGGCAACATGTATCAAATTAAAAGTCACCACCAAAATTTAATAATTCATTGGCCAGCTATTTGATATGACATCAAGGTAGGCAGACACTTATTGTGTCGATGACACAAATTATGTACAATGCTGAAAAATATAATTGGACTTTATCAAATGTACCGGGAAACATTTGCCAACCTGGATGCAATAAAGTGTTTGAATTTAATCAGAAGTGCAGAAATTTTTTTACCTACATTAGATGCTAATTTCGTGGCATATCAATCCAACATAGTCAGAGACATGGCTTGGAGATATTATCATGATAGGTCATGTGTAAAGCATGTAGTAGAGTTTAGTTTTGCCTCAAAGGAAATGATGCATAAAGGTAAAGAAACATTTCAGACACCTTATATGGTATCACAGGTAATTACCAAGTTCTAAAAACTACTAATTAAATACAAAAATTATCCGTAAAAATAATCAGCAACACTAATGTAATTTACAAAATGAATGATGAACTTAAACGAAATAATGCTTGTTCCTAAGCTATCTATTGTTAAAGCAGGTGAAGTCAACAAGATTATTCACATTATACTCTATTTTGACAGCCAAATCATCCAAATTCCAAGCTCAGAGTTCAACAACAACAACTGCAATGTACATGTATTACCTCAACACCATCTCCACGATGATAATCCATAGTTAAGGTTTCAGCAGTTCGTTTTCCTTCATCATAGCAACTCCGTACACCTTATTATTGGAAAGAACTCAATCATAAACTTCACGCCAGACTAGCATAACTGAAACAACATATTTCGTGACAGAAAGATATCACTCACCTATTGGATTCACATGTCCCCAATATGTTTCCTTCTGTGGATGCTCAAGTGGGTCACCATAAACCTCACTTGTACTGGTAAGAAGGAATCTTGCTCCAATTCTCTTTGCGAGGCCCAACATATTAAGGGTCCCCATCACGTTTGTCTTGTAATTATGTGTCAAGGATCTCAATAAACAAAATATCCAAGAAAAACAAATGCAGGAGCAACATAAGTCTGTATCTTTGTCTAAATTTCTTCCCAGTTACACAAAAAGAATATTAGAACTGTGTGAATAATCATAAGAGCAGCTTATCATTTTTGCATTCACACACTCAAAAACAGCAACCGTCATTGGCAATTGCACTTGTGCAAGCCTATATATCAGATGTAATTGCATAAAAATTATATTAATTTAAACACTTAAATGCACTATTTGGTATGTGTACATCTGCAAGTTCGTTCTCGGAGACATACAACCATAATACCATATGTATATGTACACATCACACGAGCATGTTTGTAATTGACATTGACATAAATAAAAATTAAACCAACAACTCACTGTTGAGCATCTCCTGTCATGTTCAAACAGGCAAACCATTATGCTACTAATGCGCACATGCACATGCAGATCAAGGCCCTGTTTGAGCCCCATTTTTACTTCATTAAAATGAAAAATATGACCGTTATTCATCACGTCAAGTCACCATTTTTTAATTTCTATATCTTGTGTGGAGGCCATAATGGCTCTATTTTTCATTCTCATTCTACAAATAATGTGGCTCAAACGGGCTCCAAATATATATATATATAGACACACATAAATCCAATGTCACTCTAATAAGTAATAACAAACTGTAACGAGGATATGATAGTCTTGACAGGATTATACTTGTAATGAACTGGAGATGCAGGACAAGCCAAGTGGTAGATCTGATCCACCTCCAACAGAATCGGCTCGACGACATCGTGCCTAATCAGCTCAAATCTCGGGTTCCCAAACAAATGCACTATATTCTCCTTCCTCCCGGTGAAAAAATTATCGATCACAATCACGTCATCACCTCGAGCGATCAGCTTATCCACCAAGTGACTGCCCACAAACCCAGCCCCACCAGTTACTACAATCCTCTTCCTCTTGTTCCGTATCCCCACCGGCACTCTCCCCACCCCATTAGGATACTTACCCTTAAAACTCTGATCATATCCCACCACCCCCTTGCGATCATAAAGGCTAACCGATTCACGATTCCCCGAAAAAATATGGGATCTGGGAATACTGGGTCCGGAAGAAGCTGAGGAGAGGTAGGAAAGGGAAGGTTGGATGACAAAGAAAGTGGACCCAATAAGAATGCCCACAAGAATGAAAAGAAGGCGCTGTTCTTTGAGCAGATAATTGAGAGATCTGCGAAGGGATCTGGAATGTTTCAAGGATTTGGGAGAGTAAGGTGGGGTTTGAGACATGGGGATTTCTTCATCTCTTCTTGTACTGGCCTGCTTATGCAACTGCTTCATGGCTGGATTATGTAAAAGCTTCTACTACAACAACAATAATTTCGTTGTTGCTAGCGAGAAAATTGGTTTAATTCTAGTTATTGAGGTCAGATTTTAACTGAATTTTGGGGTAGAAGACAGAAAAAGAAAGCCAGAAAGGTACTCTGTGGCATTTGGTGAAGTAGTTGTACCGTATGATGCAGATTTGGAAGAGTGCTTCGGTTTGAAGATTTGCACGAAATGGGCTGGATGTGGTCAAAATTTGTTCAAGGCCCAAATTGAATCCATTATAAGGCTCGGAATGGAAGTGGAGTTTCCCATTTAGGCCTATCCGTATAATATACTTTTGTTTGCACGATATTAACAGAAATGCAAGTGGACGAGTGTCAGCCCCTTAAAGGCTTACATGCGCGATGACATGGACACACCTTGCTCTCATGTTAGAATATTGTGGACAAGTGTATTGATGATGCACACTTTGGATATCTGGAGCAAGGCAAATGTGGATTTTCAGCTTGTGGGCACTTTGCTTCAGTTTGGTTGGTGTCAAAGTATTGCAGGTTAGCAGAATTCGGCAAGGCATGGACGGATCCAGCTTACTATTCAGTGTGTTTGATTCCACAAATTCGGGTGTCCAGGTCAAGCACATGTTTGACATGTGTTTTAAGTAGTTTTCATGGTCCATACTAATAGAAAGTATGGGCAGTTGTTGGGAAAGGACATGAAATGTAGTTTCTGCTAGTTTTGGCCAAAGTGGGTAGGTTTATCCCTTTGGCAATTAAGTATGTTAACTGCACACAAATTTTGGCTTATAAATATGGTTGTTCGAGCTGATGAGACACATACTTGTAGTGTTCCTTCGGTGTTTCCTTTGTTTCTTGTATTATTGTGGAGTAATAAATAACTCGGATGATTACCCGTAAAAATTTGTGTTCGTTTCTCTACATTACTGCCTTTATTGTTTTCTTGTGTAAATTGTGCAAACTCGTGGGTTGACTAAGTGAGAACCTCAGTGCCATCACAGGCAAAAATTTGGCTAAGTATTCTCCCTAACTTCATCCTTGTGATAATTGGTATCACAGCCCAGTTGGTGCAGACACTGGGCTTCATTTGCAAGCATGGTTGCAAGTCAGAATCTGAAAGATTGAGTTGCTGCATTGGAGGATTTCGTTAGTGCTCCTATGATTGACAATGCAGTCAATTTGGCTACACAAATCCATGGACATAATGATGTACATACAGAATTGAGGGCACAATTTGAAATGTATGCTAGGGAGTGGACGAAAAATTATCTTCATTCATGAAAGATCTGTTGGATCTTGCTGATAACTTGAAAGCTCGATTCAATGCCCTTGAAAGAGAAATTTTCTTATTGAAATTGGCCCTTAATAGTACTACTGTGCGGGATGCAGTGGGTGTTTCTAAAATTAATGTTCCTGAACCAAAGCTATTCAATGCCACCCATAATGCTAAAGAGTTGGAGAATTTTATGTAGGATATGGAGCAGTACTTCAAAAATGCTTGTATTCCAGAGGATGAGCAGGTAAACATCACTTCTATGTATCTTTCGAGCGATGCAAAGTTGTGGTGGTGGACTCGAGTGAAGGATGACAAAGCTATAAGTCGTTTGCCAGTTGTTACATGGAAAATGTTGTAGAAGGAATAGAAGGATCAGTTCCTACCTTGCAACATAGCTTGGGTTGCAAGAGAGTCTCTTAAAAAGTTGAGGCAGTCGGATAGTGTCCTAGGATACGTGAAGGAATTTAGTAGCCTAATGTTGGATATCCAAAATACGTCCGAGGAGGATAAGCTTTTCAATTTTATATCAGGATTACAAAGTTGGGTGCAAGTGGAATTGCAAAGGCAAGGAGTGAAGGACCTTCCTTCAGCAGTGACTGTAGTGGGCTGTCTTGTTGACTATAAGATGAGTAGCAGTTCATTCATCTGTTCAGAGAAAAGGCAATGACAAGAAGGCTGGCACATCGAAAAATGGGAAAGATGAAGAAGAAAAAGTTCGAAGCTTCTAAATTGCAGGATGGTGATTACTCCCAACTTAAGTTAAAAGGATTCAGCAGTTGCTTCATTTGCAACGGTCCCCATCGTGCAAAGGACTATCTAAAGAGAGAAAAGCTGCATACCTTAAGGCTAGAAGGTAATGATGATAACTCAGATAAGGCCCCATCTAGAGTTATTCCGTTGCAACTCATGAATGCCATTACTACACTAAAGTGTGGCTTGATGTACGTTCAGATTACTGTTGATGGCAAAGAAGTGTTGGCAATGATGAACAAGGGTACTACCAGTAACTTTGTAAGCTCAAAGATTGTTGAGAAACTGGGTTTAAGCATGACTCAGGTGGCTACGAAAATTAAAGCTGTGAATTCTGCAACACAGTTGGTGAAGGGATTTGTTAAAATCACCCTTCGTGTAGGGGAGTGGAAGGGGAAGTGCAATATGATGACCGTTCCCTTGGATGATTTTACTGATTCTTGGTATCGAATTCTTTGTCAAAGCAAAGGCGTCCATGGTACAAAATCTGAATGAGTTGTACATTGCAGATGAGGGGAATCCTTGATTTGTGCCATCAAGGTCTCTTGATAGGAATAAAGGAAGGCAAGCTTAGGATGATATGCAATTTGCAAAACAACTTAAAGCCGAATTGAGGAAAAAAAAGATGACTTTCGCTGCAACCTTGGTGGGAATTAAAGAGGATCAGGTTGTGGAGGTGCCAGATTAGGTTGCAAGTTCTTGGGAAGAATTTGCTGATGTGATGCCCCCAGAACGTCCAAGAAGTCTCCCACCTCGTCGTGCTGTAGATCAAAAATTGAACTTGAACCAGGTGCAAAAGCTCCTGTGCAGGCCCCATATCGAATGTGCTATACGAGTTTTTAGATAATTTTGTGGTGGTATTTTTGGATGATATTGTGGTATATAGTTCGGAGGTAATGTTCTTGGAACATTAGGTTGGTCAAGGAAAGATCATAATGGATGAAAACAAGGTAAAGGCCATTTTGGAGTGGCCTAGCCCATTTAAGTTTCTGAACTACATTCTTCATTTCTTGGGTTAACTAGCTATTCTAAGAAAGTGAACATCTCGACAGACTTGCTGAAAAAGGATCGAAAATAGAGATGGACCGATGAGTGCCAACAAGCTTGTGAGATGTTGAAATAGGCTGTCTCTACTCAGGAGTGCTGCAGTTGCTTGGCTTTGAGAAGCCATTTACGATATACACCAATGCATCTAATCGTGCTATTAGGGGTGTATTGGTATAGGATGACCATCTAATCGCTTAAAAAGTCAGAAACTGAAATAGGCAGAACAACGTTATTCAACTCATAAGAATGAGATGATTGCAGTTGTTCATTGTCTTGAAACCTAGCGCTTGTATTTGTTAGAAACAAAATTCATTGTTCTAACAAATCATGTAACCAATACATACTTTAGGTTGCAAAAGACGTTATCGGCAAAATAAGCTAGATGATAGGAATTCTTGGCTGAGTTTGATTTTGTGTGGGTTCATAAACCAGGCAAGCAGAATCAAGTTGCTGATGCATTTAGTTTGAAATTCGTTGAAGCTTATGTCTTGGTTTTGATGATGGTCGAATATGATTTTCTTAATAGAATCAAATAGTGGGCTGAAAAGGGTGCTGCTTATGCCAAGTTGTCCTAGGAAATCAAAGACGTGTTGGTGAAACTGTATTGAATTGAAGATGGTTTGATCTATACCAAAGGTAATGGACTATATGTGCCTTCATGTGGGGGATTGAGGTAAGAACTGTTGAAGGAAACTCATTATCCAGAATGGGCAGGCCATCCAGGCATCAAAATGATGTTAGATCTGCTCTCGAAATCATATTACTGGCCAAAGATAGGTAAAGAGGTCAAGGCATAAGTGAAATCTTGCTCGGTGTGCCAACAAGATAAAACAAAAATGAAGAAAGAGACAAGTTTGTTCCAGTTTTTGCCAGTTCTAGAACGACCTTGGCAGTCGATTTCTATGGATTTTATCTCAAGTTTCCCAATAGTTGATCGATTTAAATCCATTATGGTGGTGGTGGATAGATTTTCAAAATATTCGATTTTCATTCTTGCTCCGCACGAATGTACAACAAATGTTACTTTTGAATTATTCTTTAAAAACGTTGTGAAGTACTTTGGAATACCCGACGATATTGTGAGTGATCAGGATTCCTGATTTACTTGCAAGTTCTGGACCATGATGTTCAACATGATGTGTTCTTAATTGAAGTTCTCAACAGCAAATCGTCCACAGGCTCTTAATTGAAGTTCTCAACAGCAAATCATCCACAGGCTGATGGTCAGGCAGAAAGGATAAATGCATTGCTGGAAGAGTATCTCAAGCATTATGTGTCGACAAGTCAGAAAAATTAAGTTGCCTTACTTGATACAACTTAGTTTTGCTACAATCTACATCAATCCTCTGCAATGGGTGTGTGTCCGGCTGAGTTGACTATGTGGCACTTGCCTAAGACGCCTTTGGAGATCGTAACACAAGGATGACATAGTGTGAGTCCAGCTACTTTTTGGTTTGTTCAAGATAAGCAGGAAATGATTGAGCAAACTAAGGACAGCCTCGCAAAGGCTGCTTGACGGATAAAGAAATATGCTGATCAAAATAGGAGGGATATGGAGCTTCGGGTTGGAGACAAAGTCATGCTGAAATTAACTCCCCAGATTTGGAAAAAGATCGGCAGCAAGACGGTGCATCGTGGACTGGTTCAAAAGTATGATGGTCCATTTGAAGTTATCAAACATTTTGGAAAGGTAGCATACCTGATTGTTTGAAGGTTTATCCTACCTTCCACTTGAGCTATTTGAAGTTCTTTAATGGAAATTTTATTGGAAAAGATCATTTGCAGGCCAAGATGACTTCTCCTATGATCAGGAAATAGTATGATAAGGAGGTGGCAAAGATTTTGGGTCATCGAACAGTGGGGACAAGCAAGAAAAATAGAAGGACTGATTATCTGGACCAGTGGAAAGGCACTAGCGGGATTGATGTAACCTATGAAAAGGATGTTGATCTGTGGCAGTTTGAGGATAAGATCAAGAAGTATCTTGATTCTCTTCCAACGCCTTGCCCTCATGCCAGAATATTGCAGACAAGTGTGTTGATGATGCACACTTTAGATCTCGGGAGTAAGGCAAATGAGGGTTTTCAGCTTGTGGGCATTTTGCTTAGATTTGACCAGTGTCAAAGTATTGAGGGTTATAAGAATTTAGCAAGGCATGGACGGATCCAGCTTGTTGTTCAGTGTGCTCTAGTCCACAAATTCGTGTGTTCAGGTCGAGCACATGTTTGACGTGTGTTTTGGGCAGTTTTTGTGGTCCATACTAGTGGAAAGTATGGGCAATAGTTGGGAAATGTCATGGAAGGCAATTTCTGACAGTTTTGGCCATAGTGGGTGGGTTTATCCCTTTAATTGTTAAGGGTTTTAACTGCACACGAATTTTAGCTTATAAATATAACGGTTCGAGCTCATGAGACATAGACTTGTGTGTGTTCCCTTTGTTTCTTGTAATATTGTAGAGTAATAAACGAGTTGGGTGATTACCCGTAACAATCTGTGTTCGTTCCTCTAGATTGCTGCCTTTATTGTTTTCTTGTACACACTGTGCACACTCATGGGCTGACTGAGATATAACCTCATTACCGTCATAAGCAAAAATTTGGCTAAGAATTCTCCCAAACTTCGTCCTTGTGATAATGAGGATGAAAAAGAAGATTTGCGTATTCATCTATAAATATTTATTTCATTAAATTCTTTTACCTTCTTATAAAGAGTGATGTTATTTAACATTATGCGGCAATAATTCGATATTAAATAAGAGATAAAATTAAATAATTCGCTTAATTCTACATTTTATTAAGTTTATCACTTAGCGTCATTTGAACTGGTGATGTAATACAGACAGACATAGAAATATATGAAGAAGAATTTGAAAAAGCAAGGATTACCTATCATTGTGGGTTTGATGAATTTAGTAGAGTTAATTGTCCTAATAATCACTTAATTATGTATGCATCTTTAATTGCTCAATGAAATTTAAAATGTCGAATTTCAATTACTAAACTTATTCAAACTTTAGACTTAATTTATTGGCTATTTTAAACCTTTAACGAAATTGGTGATGTGGCTAACCAATGCATGTGGCGCCACGTCACATTGTTACCAAATTGTTATGTAAGAAAACTTTTTTCATTGCTCATTAAACTGTTCAAAACGTTTTCGATTGCTCACTAAATTTTGAGGTGGTTGAATTTTGGTCACTTAACTTATAAAAAATGACGTCGACTTGTTGTTCGGTGTTATGCCAGTGACTAACATCCAATATTTGGATAACTTTAATGGTCAAAACTATACAATTTAAACATCAGTTAGCAATAAAAATACAGACATAAGTTCAGTCGTTACTGAGACAATTAACTCAATCGAGTGTGTAAATGATTCATGACAATAAAAAACTACAAACATAAGTTCAGTGGTTATTGGGACAATTAACTCGATTGAGTATGTGAATAATTCTTGATTTTTTATTTAGGTTATTTAATAATTTGCCTATTAAATTCAGTAATAAATTTTATTTTTTATTATCTGAGTTTTCTATTGGGATTATTTTTTCTTTTCTTGATTTTATCGAATTGATGACATTAATGGTTATTTTTTGCTAGAATTATCAAACAAGAATTTGGATTCAAAACAATGGGGGTTAATTTGCTAGGATTATCAAAACAAGTAAAAAAATTGACAATGCATATTGATGACAATGATTGTAAATATGAAAGAATTATAAAAAAGTTGTGATAAGGTAGATATATAAAAATGGTGCGGATGTATAGATATATAAAAAAAATGGCATGGATAGTTATATGAAAGGATTGAAGGAATCGTGATGAGAAAAATACATAAAATAGTGTGGATGTTTAGTTTTAAAATGAAAGAATTTATTACGGATAATATTAGAATGTACTTTAGATGAAAATAGAAATTTTTAGAAATATATATATATATATATTTATTTATTTATTTATTTATTTATTATTATTTTTTTTGAAAGTTACTTTTTTAAATAATAAATTGAGAAGTAATAGATTCAAAAGGATAAAGTTCAAAATAGAATAATACTAGCACGTGATTTTTAACCAGATGAATAAATTCTGATAATCAATAATGAAATATGATTAAAATATCATTAATTATTTCTGACGTGTGTAAATAGTAAAATGAATTTTGTGAATTAGTAAAATAATATAATAATAGGGGTTTCAAAATTGATATAAATGGTGTAGACTATATCTCTGGAAAAAAAAATAAAAAAAATGGAATCGACCACAGTGGGAGTCGAACCCACGACCTTCTGATCCGAAGTCAGACGCGCTAATCCACTGCGCTATGCGGTCGTACATGTTACGAGGGGCAAATATATTAAATTTGATTATAATCACTGGAGTAATTCATAATTTCAATACCACATGTTTTAGGAAGAGTAAATGTTGATCCCCAACCTTCAAAAACGTAGTTTTGGGCTTCCGATTTATATAACTATATGAAATTGAATTTTATATCATGGAAAATTATTAATTTAGCTATCAAGAAGTCAATTTTTCTTTATAAATCATTTATAGTTAGGTCCAGTCCTTATGTTTTGTGTCTGTATCAATACATTATGTTCCTATTTGATTTCAATTTTTTTTAAAACTCATTTTTAATAAAACAATTTATGGCATTCATATTTTTATTAAATTTTCAATCACACATTACATCAATTTTTATCGAAACTTACTAAAATATTATTTCTAACCAAACCAAATACGGGTTGTATATGTTTAAAATTGGAAACAGAAAATTAATTCTTCGTCAGGGTAAAATTTAAATATTTTAATTTATAAATAAATATAAATGAGAGATGAATATTACTTATAAACTCATTAAAAATGTATAGCAATTAATTTATAGGACCATGCTAGTTGTACACACAAATTTGTACAAAAAATTTTACTTACACTCACAGTGGGGGTAGGAACCACAAGCCAATATTTTTTAAATTCATGTAAGATTCGCTTCTTTTATGAGAGGGTGTTTCGCGCGGGTTCGTCGCTAACAATTAAAAAGGGATCAAACGATTGTGTAAAGGACAAACCTCTTGAGATAAAATCCCAAAAAGAGGTGTTCTTTATTGGCGATGACTTTACAATTGGGAATTAAAAACAGAATGTCTCCAAGGGGCGCAAGCACACGAGTTACTGAAAGAAGTGTTTAAATCTAAGTTAAGAAATTTAAAATTACATGTTCTCTGTTCGAATGTTTTTGATTCGGTCCCTTTACTCTATGTCCTTCCTTCCTTTTATACTCCTTGGATGATTTCTTTGTGATCAACCGCCTAAAAACTGTTGGATCGTTTTATAACTGCCAATTTTCCTCGTAATGGCCAACTTGTTATGGAACTACCTTTTCAAACTGCTGCCATTACTCTTTTTCATTCAACCGTCTTCAATTAAGTTCCTTGAATCGTGGAACGTGATAGAGCTGCTTTAATAATTGCTTTGATAACTACACTTCTTGATAACCACAATACTTTATGTTTGCTAAGATTTTGGGCGACTCGAAGGTTTGGGCGAGAATAGAGTAATAACTCTGGGCGACTGCATGACAGTCCATTCGCTCAGATTCTGGGCGACTTACAAACTAAGGCGATGGTGTTAAAGCGTTCTTGGGCCTCCCTATTTGGGCCTTTATCTTGAATTGTTTGATTGAGCTTCATTTTTTGGGCTATCTAATTTGGGGATCCTCCAATTGGGTTTCATTCTTTGAGCCGTTCAATTTGGGCTGAATTTTTATGTGTCAACAGAGAGAGTAATCCATTTTGTAACAATGCGTTTGTACATATATATTTATCCTAATTTATAAATTTTGTCAAACGGATATCGGCTAATAACCGACCTTTTGAGCTATATAATTGAAATTTAATGAATGGAAAAGAATTGGCTGGTGGGATTAGGAATCAGTCACATTCCTTTGTCGAGGGCAATTTTTGGAATCAGCCCTAAAAGTAAACCATTATCTGTCTTTGTCGTGACTCATCCCACTACACGCCAAAGTTAGTGTCAAAATTCAAAAACAGGTCACACAATGTAAGGAAAAATTGCAATACAGCTCCATATTTATTATTAAATCCTTGTTTGAGCCACATTTTAGAAAAAAATACATTATTCTTGTCAAATTAATGAAAAATGAGTGGTTAAAAAATAAAATAAAAAATTTGATTTGTGTGTAATATTATTTTATTGAAGAATGTGTGGTTAAAATGATATCAAATCACTGTTGAAAAATTTATTTTTTTGAAAATAATGTGGCTCAAACAAGCCCTAAGTTTGTGTGTAAATGCACTCTAATTTTTATTTTTTTCGTATTTTATTTTAGAACATTGCTATATATACATTATTATGTACATTTTAGTTTACACTTTACTACATATCAGTACCTAATTGGACAGTTTAAATTTCAAACAGTTTTTTCATCAAGTTGACAATTGACAACAATACAAGTGTCAACTAAAGTGTCAAAATTCAGTGTACAAATAGCAAATTTCATAATTTCAAGTTTTCAACTTTTTTGAGTGTGTACTATCTTTGACCTCGTTGAATAGTTTCCTTTCATAGTACTGTTGAAAAAAAATTAATTTTAGTTGAATAGATGATCACAACCTTATTCTTAATTAAATAGAAATGTAAGCTAAAAATTCCAAAACAAAAGGGAAAAGGAGTTGCGGAGTGTCACCTACATTTTTAATATCGTCAATGATGGAAAGGGAAAAACTTCCTAGATTAGAAGATGCAACAATGCTTCCTCTAAAAGTGTAGCTTGTACATTGAATGGCTTAGAGAGAGACTCTGTAACCCCCCTTAAAAGGGGATTACAACACCAAAAGTTTAAAGTATTTATATATTGGTCTATATGTTGGTGCTAACGTATATGAAATTTTTATCTAAACATGTCTTGCAAGAGAGGGATTCTTTGAACAGATCGATCTTAAAACTCATATGTTTATTTGAGTATTAATTGAATTGAATTGCTCGTTATAGTTTAATAATTTTAGATATCATAATAAAATTTAATGTTCATCATAAAATGTCAATATTGTTAAGAAAATTAGCTCAATTCCTTATATATTGATCTATAATTCAGTATTTAATCAATGTACGTTTTATCTCTTAACAAGTGCATGCTATAAAGTTAAAAGCTCGAAAATTTGAATATTAAGAAATAAAAGTCAAGACCAATCTTCAACAATACATATAAATTGGGGATGTTCACTACAATTTCTCCTATTAATAATTCGTAATGCATAAACCCCACGAGGGCTCTCATAAAGAAGGTGGGCTTGACTTACAGTTGCTTAGCTTTTCAAGTCAACAAACCTTTTTGCATTCTTTTCACTGATCCAGTCACATCAGATAACAGTAATTATCCCACCTTTCCTTCACTTATTTTCAACAATTTCCACTTGTCTTGACCGATCCAAAATTGAATTTGACCTGCACGTAAACAGCACATTAAAGATCACATTTTTAACAAAGAGTAATTGGCACAAAACGTCCCTATTTTTCATAATTATTGTGAAAAATATTTATATTTTTCATTATTTGATATTTTTACCCCTGTTTCCACATTTCTTGACGCTAAATGTCATTTTCACCAATTTTGGAAAATTTCTCCCTCCATTCAAATAAAACAAAAAGAAAAGAAAGGAAAAAAGAAATAACTAATTGCAATCACATCTCCCAATTTTTAAAAAATTACAAATGGCATGTAGTTTTTGTTCCTTCTTCTTCAAGTGTGTGAAGAATACCATTTGACTCCAAAATTTGGCAAACACTATAACTTCTAAAATTGAACGATTACCCAGTGTTTTAGAGCTTGAATTTGAGTTTCCCCAGGTTGATTCATATGTTGGGGCACATTAAATTCACGAATTGGTGGAGAATTATCCTCTTCGCGCAGTCGCACATTCCGTGAGGTTAAATCCAAAATGTTGCATTTGGCTGATGAATTGAAGTAATAAAATCCATATCCAGCATCGTTTAACCTTCAATTGCATTTGGAGTCATAGAGGGATGCCAATTAAAAGGAGATCAGCCGCGAGTTCGCTGACTCAGAAATTGGCTGTAGATCTCGATTTTTTGGGTTGTTTGCAATAATTGAAACATGTATGGATGCGCCTTTGTGAGCTTGAGCAACCTGTGGATTGTACGGAACATGAGCATCCATGAATTTGGTTGAATTCGTAATAATACCGTGCGTGAAAGGAGATTTTTGGGCAAAGTTTGGCTCGATTTTATTGGGATTTGGGGTTGAAACCTGCGTGGGGATGTTAAGGTTGATGAAGAGATGGTGGTGGTGTTAAAATCCGGTGGCCTTGGTGTCGAAAATTGGATCCCATGGTTGTTGGCACCTATGTTGAAAGTTTGTATATATTTGTGACTGATTTGTAATTTTTTAAAAATTGGGAGCTATGGTTGCAATTAATTATTTGTTGTTTCCTTTCTTTTATTTTTTTTTTATTTGAATGGAGAGTAAAATTGTTCGAAATTGGTGAAAATGACGTTCAACGCCAAGAAAAGTGGAAATAGAGACAAAAATACCAAAAAATGAAAGGTATCATTTTCCACAATAAACATGAAAGGTAAAGACATTTTGTGTCAATTACCCTTTTAACAAACTTTTAAAAAACGTGGTTGAACACAATATCAAAGCTAACAAATGGTTCGTTTTAGTTCAAATAAAAAATATTCATGTAAAAAAAAAAAAAAAAGGAGGAAGGAAGTAAAAGACATGATTAGCAACGACCAATTACGTAGTAACTTACAAGACCAGTCACGTTCCACTTGATTGATTAACTTATCATTGTTAATATCCTAAATAGTATATCTGACAGAGTGATTTTGCTTATTTTTAAGCTTGAATATCCAAAAATAAGTTATTATAAACCACCTTCTTAATTTTTATGGCCTCTCCATTTTCGACCCCATGCCATCGCCTCTCTTTGTCGTGTCCTTTATGACTGATTGTTCATTATTCTCTGTCCCCAAGAAAATTTAGAAGCAAAAACAGCTTTTTATCTCTCAATTTAGTCCATGAATCCTAATAAGTATCTCTGTTCATTGAAGCCCAGGTAAATATTCATCTGTTAATTTTGTGCTGCCTTCTGTTTTCTTCCTGAGGGAACTGTTGATGTCAAGAAACGCCAGTTGTCTCCAGGAACATTCTGGCAGAAGTAGAATTTGTAGATTCTAATCAATATCGCCGTTTTCGGCGATTTTTTATGTCAACAATTATAATGATATTCACAGGATTAAGTAATTCCTCTACGCAATGGATTGGAGAGTTTGACTTTTTGCTTTGTGGGTTGAAAATTTTCAGGCTTGGCGAAAATCATGATTGCTAAATGTTGACTTACAACTTACTGAAGGTCCCAAATGAATCCATTTTATTGCAATGGAAGAATTTTGTACAATTAAACATTTAATTATTTTCTCATAAGTGAAATTCGATCTGGGATTCATTTGAAAAGAGTACATCAGATGGAAGTTCCAGCAAAGAAGCAGATGAAGAAGCAGTTAACAGGGAAAAGAGATGATACTGCATTACATTCAGCAGTAAGAGCAGGGAATTTACAAGCGGTTGTGGAGATTATTACTAATTGTGGGGATGAAGAGTTGAAGGAATTGTTGTCTAAGCAGAATCAATCAGGCGAAACCGCGCTTTATGTTGCCGCAGAAAGTGGTCGGATTGATCTCGTGGAGGAGATGATAAAGTTCTATGATCTTGGATCTGCTGGAATCAAAGCTAAAAATGGTTTCGATGCGTTTCATATCGCTGCCAAACAGCGAGAACTGGGTTAGTTTCTACAACATTCTATTCCGTCCCGCCCCCTCGTTTGAGTCTAATTATACTGTTCATTTATCCAATGATAAATTATTAGGGGAAGCCGTTTCAATATAGAGAGAAGAAGATACAGAGACTCTGAGAGATCTTAATTGAAAAACCTCTTTTTTTCAATTTTAGTGAAAACTTGAAGCAGTGAACGAGTGGATTAGGTTTATTCCACACCAGTTTGAGGCTGTTTTCTTTGTTAAAACCCTTTATTATGATTCCAAAACAAATAATTCAAAGAGCTGGTGATTCTTGAAAGTACTCAGGTCATGTTTGATAATGGAGTACTTCAGAGAGAAAATGTTTAAATATTTGTTCAGAGTTTCATTCTATTTGGTTAACTTCTACATGATGAACTTGGAGATTGGTCAAGAATTCTAACAAAACAGATGTCGGCCGCAGGAGTATTGAAGATCCTAATGGAGGCCATCCCACAACTGTTGGCGACAGTGGATCAATCAAATACGACAGCATTGCACACTGCAGCAGCACAAGGCCACATTGAGGTGGTTGATTTCCTCTTGGAGAATAACAGCAGTCTCGCTACCATAGCGCGGAATAATGGGAAAACAGCTTTGCATTCTTCGGCAAGAAATGGCCATTTTGAGGTGGTGAAGGCCATTTTAAGCAAAGAACAACGCATTGCTACATGGAATGATAAGAAGGGACAGACTGCTCTTCATATGGCTGCTAAAGGGCACAGTACTGAAGTAATTGAAGCACTTGTTGCATCAGATCCTGCTTTAGTTACAATGGTTGATGGAAAGGGCAATACTGCATTGCATATAGCGGCGAGAAAGGGTCGAGCACAGGTATATAATTTCTTCATTAGAAGTATTTTATTGAAAGAATCTAGCTTTCGAGCAAAAGGAAAATAATTCAAGGAGAAAATAACTCTCTCTCAATTGATTCTTGTTTTAATCGTTACAGATTGTCCGGACTCTAGTAAAACACAACGGGACTAATAAAGAAGCCGTCAACAAGTCTGGTGAGACGGCCATTGACACTGCTGAGAAAACCGGACATTCAGATATTGCAACAATTCTTCAAGAATATGGAGTTCAGAGTGCAAAATACATAAAAACACAACCAGCACCAATTGCAGCAAGAGAACTAAAACAAACAGTAAGTGACATAAAACACGAAGTTCATGACCAGCTCGAGCACACACGACAAACTCGAAGACGGATGCGAGGTATAGCCAAAAGGCTTAACAAAATGCATGCAGAAGGGCTTAACAATGCAATTACCTCCACTACAGTTGTTGCAGTTCTTATTGCTACAGTTGCATTTGCCGCCATTTTTACACTTCCGGGCCAGTATGCTGATGACCCTAAAAAAGTTCCCCCAGGATTTTCTCAAGGAGAAGCAAATATTGCTCCAGACATCGAATTCACGATCTTCTTCATATTTGACTCTCTTGCACTCTTTATATCATTAGCGGTTGTTGTAGTGCAGACTTCTGTGGTAGTTGTAGAGAGGAAAGCGAAGAAGCAAATGATGGCTGTCATTAACAAGCTAATGTGGCTGGCTTGCGCGTTCATATCCGCAGCGTTTCTTGCACTGTGCTTCATCATTGTGGGGAAAAATGAGAGATGGTTGGCCATTGGAGTGACCATTATAGGAACTTTGATAATGGCTACCACACTAGGAACATTGTGTTACTGGGTGATCATGCACAGGATTGAGGCTTCCAACTTGAGGAGCCTCCGAAGGTCTGCAAGAAATAGTCGATCACAATCGTGGTCCGTGTCAGTGATGACAGATTCTGAGATTCCTGATGACGAGTATAAGAAACTTTACGCTCTATGATTTAGTTATTCCGGGCTCTCGAGAAAATAGAGTCCAATTCTCTTCTGAGGAGACACAGACTAGATTGTCTGCTTAGTATATATGATTCTCATCTTTTCTGCTTATAGGAGAGGGCCGGTTTTTTGGCCAAGTATTGTAGATAAACTTGCAAGTATTTCAGATTTCAAAATAACTCATCAGATTCCTATAGACGATATTATGATTTTAGCATTTCGAAGTGTTCTAGCATATTAGTTCAAATACTGGTTTCGCAATATTTCTTGAAATAACTGCTGATATGCACACAACATCCAGAAATTGCATTATCCATTCAAGTAGAAAGTTTAAAGTAACTTCTGCTCAAAAGGCAGCCATATAAAAGTGAGTTAAAGCCAATTTTCTGACCTTTTTTCTTCTCTGAAAAGTGTTACTTTTCTTCTCTTTTACTTTCCCAGGTATTATTTTTGGTTAGTCCTAAAGCAAGTATTTCATTGACAATAAAAGACCACAACCAGAGTATTGTCACACTCACAACTTAAGTAGTCGAGACTATCACATGTAACCCAGAACGGTACATTTCGTAAAAGTGAGATGGTTTTAGATCAATATGATTAGAGTGGGAAGAGTACGTATTGGTAAGAATCTTGATGTCTTAGACCTTTTGTTCAAATAAATAAACGTGGTAATAAATCGAATAGATTAGTGAAAAGAAATATTTTCAAGGAAAAGATACACTTGTTGCAGACTTGCAGTAACAGTAACAAATAGAGCCCTATCTTTTGGAGAGATTCTCTAGCATAGGCTTCACTGGACTTCACCAGTGGATTTGCCACTAAAAATAAGCCAACAGCAGAGACAGTTTCAAACTATAATAATTTGATGAATGAAAAACTAGCACAGTAGTTCTTTTTCTTGAATAGGCAATAATTAAACAAACTGGACTTGTCTATACAGAAACAAAGCAAAATCCTTAGCCTAATTCGGGCCGTACAATACAAGATTTCAGCAAGAAATGGACTTTCTTGAAATCTATCCGTTTTTCATACATCAGAATTAATGAAATTCAAATGATGAAAAAAATGAAAAGGAACATTATCTATCTCATTATCGTTAAATCGAGTTACAATGCAAGGTTTTCTTCGACTACACAAGCTCGGATAACATGAGAAAAGTACACGAGCCTAACTCATCACCGTAAAACCAGCTTACATTGCGAGTTTACTTTTCAATTATACCCAAACGACAGTAAAATAATGCTAACATAGAACAAGTGATTTTTCTCGATCCTCATCATCTGCAATCTTGGAATCTGAAAATTTGCAAAATGCAGAATCCCTTGATGCATTTATTGAATCCGGAAGCTGTCGAGATTTCTTGCAGTGAGCAATGGCTGCCTCAATAGAACCCTCATTCTCAGGTGCACTACTGCTCCTCTTGAGTAAATGCAACTCATGAACATTGTTCAAATTATACGAAAAAGACGAAGAAGCAGAGGATGAATTCGAGGAGGATGAAGACAAACACTTTGTTGGAGAATGTCGTTTGATTGCACTTGAAAATGATCTTCTATGAACATTATCCTCAATCCTTTCTTTCTCAATGTTCTCGATTATAGAACCTATTGTTGGATTTTTCTGGGCTACTTTAAAGTACTTATTTGAAAAATTCTCAGTTTTGGGCAAGGTTTCAGCTTCTGAACAAGCAGATTTACTGAATAAAGATTTCAAATAAGCCCTTGAAGCCTTGAGCTTTGTACCCAATATAGAATGCTTGAAAAACTTGAGCCTTTTGGAGGTCCAACTTTTTTTCGGATGACGATTATGATTATTTTTTATGAAACTGCTTAATTCAGTGGACCATTCAAAGAAATATTCATCCGGGTTCAGTTCACAACTCACCCTACATGATTCTGAAGGAGAAATGTTGCATGAGTCCAATGGGGTGTTTGTGTTGGTACAAGGTGCTGTAGAACAAGAACTAACGAATGGGAAGGAACCCTCTTTATTGGTGGCGCCGCCGCCGCTGGAGGTGGTGGAAAGGAGACTTTGCACCATTTGCAGTCGTGGAGGGAGGTGGAGAGGGAGAAGTTTGCCTTTGTAAAACAGTTCATCAGCTGGAGAAGTTGTAGTGTCTTTTTCACTACAAACGGAAGACATTTGAAACTCAAAATCCCTGCTTTTTGGTGAAGAATTTGCAAAGTTTAGGGATGATGAACATAATTCCATGTCTATGTAATCTTCATCTGGGCACTCAAGATTTGTGGCCATTTTTGTGTAAGAACAGATTGTGAATCTTAGTGTGGGTGGATTTGCGTGTGTTAGTGTGTGTTTTGAAGCTGATTGGTTATGGGGAGATGTGTAGAGGAGGAAAATGCTCGGGCAGAGAATCCTTTAAAAGAGAGATGGTTCCAATTCAGAAAAGCATGGAAAAAAATCAGTAAAAATTTCTCTTACTAAGAAGAAAAATAGAAAATAATTTTTAGGCTTTCAAATTACAACTTTGCTCACTGATAAGTAGTGGTGGGCAAAACCAATCAACCCACGAAAATCGACCGATCCGATCGGTTTGGGTCGGTTTTTTGCTATTTTTGGACGGTTTTCGGGATATGGGTTGAGTAATCGGGTCGGGTCGGGTCGGTTTGCGGGTTAACAAGTAAAACCCGACCCAACCCGACCACATTTAAAAAGAAAAAAGAAAAAAAAGAAAATCGACATAATAAAAGGAAAGAAAGGCCAAGCCCCAATTTGTTGCCCTAAAGTTTCTCACTTTCTCCATCTCGTCTTCAATCTTCAAGCCCCAATCTATCTCACTTCATTTTCTCTCAAATAGCCAATGGCGATCGGCGTTTTCCAGTTTCCGGTCATCATTTTGTCCACACTCCAATACTAAGGTAAGTATATTTTCTCATTTTCTATACCGCTTTCTCCCTAATGAACGTAAGATCTTGCTGACATCTTGTAATTTTTTTGTCTGCTTTTCATATTTTGCTCGACTCTTGACTCGAGACTTGATAGCTCGTCTAGCCTTTGCCCTTGTCCACAAAGCTGCTGCCTGTTGGAATCGTTGAAACTTTAACTGCCTCAACCTTCAGGTCCTGCTATAATTTATAGAATATCAAATGTTCATCAATTATAGCTACTTCAAATAAATGATGGTGGGAGGCAGATTTCTAGAATGTGATTTTATTTTAATCACATTTGACACTTTTACGATAATTTTCATTTTTATTAGTCTTAAACTTGTGTTTTGTGGAATAGGGAATAATATATGGTGGTGGGAGGCAGAATTTTAGAATGCTTTAATTTTCATTTTCAGTTTCAAACTTTGTATTTTGATTAATTTGTTGAGTAGGATATGAATTATAAATCTGAGATATACCTAATACAGAATATGTATTATAAATATTTTTTATATTTCTTTTTAAGATGTGTGTCTGTGTAATGTTAACGTTCCTTGCAGATTAAATTGCTAGGAGAGCTTCATGGAGAATATTATCTTCAATAGAGTAGAAGAAGGAATCCAAAGGGAATGAGCTGAATGCTAAGTGAATCAAGGATTACGGGCAAAAGGTGGAGTAAGAGCTCATCAACATTTGCAGTGACATCATGACTATCATAGATGAGCATCTCATTCCTTCGTGTACAGCTAGTGAGTCTACTGTGTTTTACTACAAGATGTGAGGATGGTCTTACTTTCATTTATGTTGAATGTGATTTTCAGTTTGTTAGGAATTGAATGGTCTCTGTAGTAAAACACAGTAAAATTACACACAGGCACACACTTATGATTATAGTTAAACATTTTGCTCAAACCGATCAACCAAACCCGACCCGACAGACACTTGATTGGGTTGGGTTTCAACATTTACCTGGGTTGGGTTGGGTTGGTTTTTGGTGAAACCGACCACATTGGGTTGGGGTAAAAACCGACCCAACCCAACCCAACCCACGCCCACCCCTACTGATAAGAAGGGATTGACAGCCTCCCTAATCGCATACTCACGATAGGAAATGGAACCACTTTTTTTGAAATTTCTTATTCACGCAGGTTCTACACGCATATAAGAGGATATCAAGACTTCTGTCAATGATTTTCAGTCAATTTAGCTTAATTCTTCAAATTATTGTAACCAAAATATCGTATTGATAAAGATACAACGGCTCGTACACAATGCCTTCAACAGCAATGACAAAAAAGGTGGAAAAAAGTTAAAATTTTGTTACGTACTATTTAATCTTGGCAGCTACTAATCATCAAACGTGCATGAAATACATCATCTACAAAGAGGACGAGCTTAGCCTCCTTTTGGCAATAAATTTTAAATTCAGTTAAGGTTAAATATTAATTTCAACCACACATTTATAAGTAATCCTCATTTTATTATTCGCACAATTTGTGGAATACACTCTTTATAAATTGATTTATAAATTTGTCAAATTAAGACTAAACCTTCCGATTTGATTGTTTTGCATGAGTATCATGTGCAACGAAGAAGTCTAATATGTTTTATTTGTTCAAAGGTTGAACCCAAATCATGAGGGGCCCCCATTGCGTTGCCCTTAAAGTATCGTGAGGGAGGTAAATCGCGGGATGTGCCTAACATGTCAGAGAATAAAAATTTGCCCGTACACTAGTGCCCAGCCCGCACCTCAGTTAAACTAGCCCATGTGCCCTATATATTTGGGAAAAAAAAAATCACTTACGAAAATTTATATTGTACTAATCTAATTTAAAATTTACTATACTTAATAAGATCGGACTGAAAAATAATAGAGTTTGTCACAAAACTCTCTTCTACAATTCTACACACCATCTAGAATGAGTTCATTACACAAAAGTCGACACTATGTCCCCGTTTGTTTCCCATTATTTGCCCATTAAAATGAATAATTTGATCGTTATCCATCACATCAAGTCATCATATTTGACTTTCTATTTCTTGTGTGAGGTCCGTAACAATTATATTTTTTATTCTTATTTTTACATTAATGTGAACCAAACGGGGCATATATATATGTTTTTCAGTTCTAAAAACGAATTTGTATTGATTTATAGAAATTTGGTTCTCCACTCGAGTCCAAAAGCATCAGCTTTATTATAATGAGATGAGATGTAAGAATTGAATAATCCCTGCAACACCCACAACGGTCTGAAACAAAAACTTTGAATTCGAAATAAGCCCATTCCTCAAAACCTGGTTTTTTGCACCCCCAACTTATAATTAAATTGCAAGAAATAAGCACTTATTGATAGCCTTATTGACTTGGTCAAAACCCGCATTTTATTAGTGTCCAAACATCGTAGAGTGCAAAGTTTTGCACCCAAGGCTCGAGGCTTTTGTTCCATACTCGTGTAATAATCTTTTTGTACTTACTTTTTATTGTTGGCCACAATTAAACAAATCCCATACCAAAACAATCAATTAATTTGTGAAAAGTTGTGTAGGGAGATTACTTAGGAAAATACAAATTAATAAAAAATGAGAATTAAACACATCGTATAAATAAAAGACAACAAACTAAATCTTGTTATTGGAAATTTCGGCCAAGAACCTTCAAGCCTTAAGGTAAGAGTGGAGATTGAAGTGAATCGACCTAATTTTTTCTTTTGGCGTGCTAGCCTAAAGCTTCTACTGTCTCCCTTTTTTAATTCTATAAAAAACAAAGTTGTACGCTCAGAAAAATCCATTTTGAATCACACCTCCGTTTGAAGTGAAATGCATTTTCAACCACAACATTTCAATGACCCAAAAGTACTAATCATTGGGTTTTGACATTTGTAGACCGAACTTGACAGCTTGTTGTACAAATCCCTCACAAGAGAGGGAAGCCCGCATCGAATAAAATAATCAAGAGGGGGGCTATACATCAAATTGCTCGGTGTACGTGAAGCAAAACCCTCAAATATTTATATTCCACTCATTTTTATTTATTTATGAAATAAACCATTTATAAATTCTTTCCCAACGGAGACTTAAGTAAGTGAACTTATTGTTTTGGGAAAATGATCGAGAGTTAAATTCTATAATTCTATCGGTTCATCTCTACGTCTAGTCAAATACTCAAAATTATCAAACTCCTTCCACCAAATTGTGTTATGTCAATTCTGGGAACGCAGTAAAAGAACTTATATTCAACAAGATTTTCTTGAAATGCATATGAAGTCTACTAAAGGATTCGTGCATGTGAATATTACAGAAAAAAGAAGGATATAAGAATAAAATTTACTGTGCATTAGAATGGTCACATGAACTTATCTGACAAACTAAAAAGTTAAAAGTGTAGGGTCCGACCTCTTTTTCCGATGTGGCCCAAAACTTTGGCTTAAAATTGATAAAAAGTGAATCTGACACGTGAATGTGATGCCTACTAAGAAAAGAACAATTCAGAAAAGGGCCTTTTTCCATTCGTATAAAACTTCCAAAAGCAAAGAGAGAGTCTTGTTTTGACTCTTAATTTCATTCTAAAGATGAATCTGAAATTGAATAATAAGTACTGAAATATGAAAAGTTAAAAATGTTAAGCTATGATCTTCAAATATCAATATATATGCTTAAAAAATAATCAGCCCTAAAATTGAGATGAAGATATAAGAAATAAGGACAATTAGATGGACGCTATCATATTTGAAGTGCATAAAAAATGAAAGTAGACATCAATAGGGTCGGGTAGTGCCGATTTTGGATAAATTAAACAAAGTGATGACTTAATTAGTTGATATGTAATTTTGTTTAACTCGAAGTGATTTCAATTCATGATAGTGGTACGATCTCGATAACTCAAGTCAATAATAAGATGTCGGTGCTAAAAACCTAATTGCTTTAAATGTTCCCAAGAATCTCAACATAAATAGAACACAGTTAAGAAAAAGATTCGTGTAGCAAACTTGTAAAGGGAAATATGCTCGCTTAATAGCCGAAGTGCAAAAGATCCTTTTTCATCCTCTTTACTCATCCCATAAAAAAAAAAAATGAAATTTTCAATCAAGTGTTCGACATCCATTCTTGCAAAATCGTGCATCATACTAGGCAGTTATCCCCAGAAGAAACGTACAAAGAAAAACAGGCATGCCGATAAAAGGACTAATAGCATAGACCGAAAAATGGAAGTAAAAGAATCATGAGGGAAAACTAACAAGAAATTATTCGTACATGAGGAGCTTATGAGCTACGCGCATGTTCATTACAATAACGAGTTTTTTTACATTTAAATGAGCTTGCTAGAACCTTGTTTTACAGCAAAACTGGGAATGATTACCAAAATCCTGGTAGAGAAGAAATTTGTCCAACATTGCTCACCAGTAAAGAAAACTTCTACCGGTTTTCGATATCTATCAAGGGCATTTTCCAATAATTCCACGAGTTATAATCTTCCTGCATGGATAATGCATACAAGAGATTGTATTATACGCAGAAAACCATGGAAAAAAAAAATGAAATTTCAGTCCAAATATTTTTGTCATTGGTATTTCTGTCACAGTAGTACCTGCTCGACCAGTGATGTTGGTGGGAACATGTCATGCACCAGAGTATGCAATGAAGTGTATGACTTCACGTCAATACGGTGATTAATGGCTACCTCACCCTGTCAGCGTAAATGAACATTATAGATGGAACAAAATGAAAAAATAAACTTGCAGTTTCGTGGTCACATGCATGTTTGATATGTGGTGTTGGATGGCACAACGAACAAGATTTAAAACACACATATATATATATATATATAGAATGATAATTACCTTGGGATTAATGATAAAGATTTTGCCTTTCGGGATCCCTATTCTCCGATAACTGAGTTCATCGGTGTCTCTGTTTCCAAAACCCGCATAAAACGGGTTATAGTCGGCAGGAAAAAGTGCTTTGATATCCTGCAAAAGGGGGTTTACACTTTCAGAGGAAGCTTAAAATTTGAAGAATAATTAAATGCTTCACCAATAAACCATGCCCGTCACAGTAAAACCTACCTCTAAACAGGCAATCTTGAACTCATGAGGAGCTCTTCTTATAACTGCCATCAACGAAAAAACACCGGTAAATTCTTCTTATTAGTAGCAGAATTAAAATGTTTTTGACTCGAAAAGAGTTTCACTTTTGTTTCTTATGCCGTTGGAACATTTAGATGTTAATAAAAGTCTACTAATAATTAGGGGAAAGGATCATACCTTCCCGGTACAATGAGGGAAATAGGCCATCAGGTGAAATCACAACAGGTCCATTTGGTAAGCTTTTTCCATCCTGCAAGCATTATGAACATGTTTCACCACATGGAATTTGGTTGTAGTGCTAGTTAAATTCTCAAGTTCACCACAAAAAGACCATGGAAAAGTCGCAACATTGACAAGGCAAAGAAAATATTGCTCATAAACAATTGCAGGACGTGAATGTAATGCAAGATGTCAAAATTTTATGATGAGCCACATAAAATTTTTTGTTTATATTACTCAAAAAAAAAAAAAAAGTTCAAAGAAGGGGAAGTCAAAGCTAGAATATATGCCTATTTGACATTCTTTAATTTATTTTATAATTTGCTATAGGACAATTTTTAACCACACATTCAAACAATAAAATATTATATACATATACTAGAAACTTTTTCCTACTTTTTAATCACACATTCCCCTAAAAATTACCATTCAAAACTCTTTTTTCTACCAAAATGGTTGTCAAACAGGCTTTATATTAGTCAACTAAGATATGTAAAAAGGTAACTAAGACAAATCTCCTCGGCTGAAAATGGAGCAATCCAAAAAAACCATTATGTATGTTAAAAGGCTAATACTACTATGGGTCAGAGTACAATATACCTGCTTTAGATTGAATAGAAAATTCTTAGTTAAGTATGCTTGAACAATCGCTCGTGCACTCAGAAATAACAGCTGATACCCATTCTCCTGTAATAAGAAAGCGTTCAACATATACAATAAATTCGATTAAAAACTTTAGGTAACCATAAAATCAAAATATCCAATTTGCATCAGTAACTGCATTGTCATTACAATTTTATCATCTAACAAACATATAAATACACGAGAAAAACATAAACTTTAGAGAAGTAATGAAGATCAAGCAAGCAAATAAACACATGAGGTTACAGCAATTCCCGCTTATGGAAAACACGTTAACAAATTAATTAGATTCATTGAATTCAGGCGAATTTAGACTGGCTTGAGAAAGATGATGTGGTTGCAGCTTATGTATAGTCATAAGAAAGTTCTTGAGATTTGTTAAAATGACTGTGCATAAGCATAGGATTTTTTTTGTCTGACTTTCACTATGTTTATTAAACATAGGAAAGATGCAGATTTAATCCAATTTATTTTTTAAACAACGCTATGAGGCATTAAAGCTTGAATAAAATTGGTGAGAAATGTAAAATGGAAAAAAATGGCATCTTCAATAGAAACACTTTATCCATCATTAATCAGCATAAATAAATTCAATTCTTTTATAAGTTAATTGCTATGAGCATACATAGAGCCAATTTCTTTAATAAGTTTAAGCCACCTATTCCACAATTGCCATGTATGGACAACTTTGATATTCTATCTCTTGTGTATGTAGTCCTTTTTCATTTTTCAATTTTAATTCTAAGAAGCATGAATACGTGTAAACTTATTGTGTCTTTGCATATGGATACATATCTAAGCTTGGATACGCTTGGACACGCTCTAATACGTACTTGCAGCATTTTATTTATTTATTTTATATTTATAAATTTTTGGTAAGTATTGGACACATTAGGACAATTGAATAAGAAGAGTTTATCGAATTTCAACTCTTTTAGATCTCATTATTATTGACAATAGTTGATAATTTTTTTTATGTAATAGCTAATTATTGTTATTATCAATGACTTATTTTGAATATATAATATTTATTAATTAACAATTTCAAATAAAGTAAATTAATTTTAAAATAATAGATAACTATACAGTTTACACTTAATACTGAAAATAAATATAATATTAAATAATTGAACTAGAGTTTTAAATTAATTGACAACCAGAATTTTATTATTGAAAATAGACAATAGTATTAAAACTTTTAATACACGTAAAATCATGTTAATAGTTACAATTATAGTTTTATAATTTGAAATAAATAATAGTGTTAAAACTTTTAATGTTTTTTATAATAAGGAAATTTTTAAAAAACTGTATCAACTTACTCATATTGTATTCGAAATACATATCCAAATTCATGCTTCTTAGGTTTCATTACCCCTTTTCAAATAAAATCACATATATTATATACTTTAACCACATATTTTATATACTCTAGGTGGAAGATTTTTTCCCTTGTTTAGGGGAATCAATTGCAAACATTGTCATATCCCAATGCCTTCAAGAAACTCAAGGGACAAGGATTCCTCCAATTATGTAGACTCAACAAACCCTTGAGCAAGATTTAAATCTTCAACTAGAATTAATTAGTCACCTGCTCCACTGTAGGAGAAAATAAAGTTCACAATTTTCATATCTGAATCAAACATACAACTTGGTGTGTGTACCTTAAACATAGGGAATTTTATCTTACAGATATAAATCTCTTTCTGGCATTATCAGAGATTCAAAACCATCAGATTTTGGGAAGTCAGTCCATACCAAATTTCTTAATTAATTTTAAACTCTTATATACTAGTGCCTGCATTTTTTTTTTCTATAGACAAACAATTTAGACATCTTTTTTGCATTTTGTTTGTTCAAATATTACAACCCTCTAGTTTACCTCGACTTCTTGCTATTTCGCATCTTTGTTCGTGGAATTTAGTCCACATCAACCCTCCAGTTTGCATATTTTGTTTTCGGGAAATCAGTCCATATCAAACTTCATGCTTGGTTTATTTAAATTCGGTACATCTAGGAAAGGAAACCATATGATTTAAAACCCTTTAGTTTTGCTAGGAACAAGACCAAGAAAACACCATAAAGGAGGTGATGACTCCAAGGCCAAAAAATAATAATACATCTTATGAAATTACCTTAATTGCAGAAAAAAGACGAGCTATTCCAGAATGAGTCCAGTCCCTCCCAACCAAAGGCATAAACTGACCGAGAACATCAGACCTGGAAAACAAGCACATATGAAGCACAGCCTTCATGGGATATTGGAAATCTATCTTTGCTACACCATAGATAATTTGATTGAATAATACGACAAAATATAAATCATATTTCATGTTAATGGGTTATTCGACCCATTTAAGCTTTCCAAAAAAAAACAACCCCAAGGGAAAGTGGATGGACCATCTTAAGTTACCAGAGATGAACAATCCCATAGAAAATTGTGAATGGTAAATTTGTTTTGAATTGTGTATTGCTGGCAAGTTTGGTTACAAACTTTTGCTATGAGACCAGTTTATGTTCCATTGCTTCCTTCCCTGCAATCTCTATGATGAAAAATCGGCAATGTGAAAACATCACTTATCCTAATCAAAATGTTTATAATTCCTTGTAGATGTGGTACTTTATATTTCTGGAATATCAACTAGGACCAAAACCGTAACATCTATTTTAAGTGACATTGTGATAGTCCCACCACCCACCACCCACCAATACTGTTTGATAAACAAGATAGATTTACACAATCTTTTGCAGATTTTCACAGTAGTATGATAAAAATATTATTATATCTAGAAACAGTGAACTATTAAGGTCAGGATCTACAGCAAGCCTTCCAACTCAAAAATAGGTCAGACTGCTTAGCTAGCATCATGAATGTAAGTGCCAGACATTTCCGCCTTGCTGAATTGGAAATCTAGTCTTCTTGGTGCGGAAGCGTTGATAAAATTCTTATAATAAGAATCATGTAATAAATAAAAACGGTATTTGAACAATCATGTCACGTATATATTAAATAACAATTGTTTGTTGTTGAAAAGTGTGCAATACTCCTATATTTTTGCCCTATTCCTAGTAGTATTCGGAAATTGAAATAAGGAAACTAGAAAACTAATAAAATTCTAATATAATTAAAACTCCTATTCTACTCAATAAATAAAATATAGTCCTAATTAAATAAAATATAAAAGTCCTACAATAAAACTAAATAGAAAATAAACTTCTAAAAAAAATAAAACATATTAGTAGTAGAAATAGTAGGAAATTATTTATTGTAGTAGGAATGTACTACAACAATCCCCTCCACTTAAAAAACACTCGTCCTCGAGTTTTGTTGAAAAAAGAATTCTTGATAACTTGTGTGTGTTCGAACTTGACTGGGACTTGGAGGAAATTTTCTAGCTACATGTTGCCATGTTCTGTGCTTGTTGAAACAACTAACATTCATAACAGTTAAAGTCTGTAAATTCTTGTCAGCTTGCTTGTAAATTCTTGTCAGCTTGCTTCTCCATGAGCTCGCGATTCCTTTCGAGACTCAACGCAATTAGAATTTGCGTGATATTGTGAAGGGTTTCGTCAATCTCCTCGATTCGTTGTTCGAGATTGTCGAGCCTCTGTTCGTCGTCGGCGATTCGATTGCCACCAGGACCATCGTTAAGGCAATTTCCTTGCTCTGATACCAATTTTGGTGTGGAAGCGTTGATAAAATTCTTATACTAAGAATTACGTAATGAATAAAAACGATATTTGAACAATCATGTCACGTATATATTGAAAAATAATTGATTGTTGTTGAAAAGTGTACAATACTCCTATATTTATAGGCAAATTATCTCCTATTCCTAGTAGTATTCAGAAATTAAAATAAGGAAACTAGAAAACTAATAAAATTCTAATCTAATTAAAACTCCTATTCTATTCAATAAAGAAAATATAGTCCTAATAAAATAAAATATAAAAGTCCTATCACAAGAAAACCAAATAGAAAATAAACTTTTAAAAAAAATAAAACATATTAGTAGTAGAAATAGTATGAAATTATTTAATGTAGTAGGAATGTACTACATCACTTCTCACATCCCAAATTTTTTGAAGACCAAGATATTGGTAAACTTAATTGTAATTAGCTAATAGCTTCCTTTAAAACATATTTTCTAGATTTAGACATTCACATTATCGGTTCTGTGTTTTCCAAATAAACAAGCTTGAAATATAATCAAGAGGCATTTCAATATCTACTATAATTTGGATTAAAAAGTAGCACAACACAAAAATATTTCAAAATGGGCAAATTAATCTTACTTAGTAATCGTCCCATCAACGTCAGAAATTACAATTCGTGTATTCCACTTCCACAGGTATATATGAGCTTCAACCTGTTTCAGAAACTTGTAGATTAGTTACAGTATTAAAGGGTATCTAGACAAACCAATTATCTATTTTATAGCACAAACATTTGACCAAGAAACAAACTACAGACCTTCTGACTTCCAAGAACCCTTGTGGAGAAGATGAAATTCACCATATTCTGTCCTTCTTTGAGATTTAAAGAAGCTATCTGATCAGTGGTGGGAACATTTGTTCTTATAACTTGCTTCCTAGGAGATTTGCTGGTAGCACGAGGAGTTGGAGTTGGTTCGACAAGTTGGCTCTCTGAGACAGATTCAGAATCAACAAAGACCTCCTCGTTTGATGAGTTGCTGCCAGTATGCTCAAGTGTCTTGACCCGCCTAAATGGAATTGGCCAGAGCCTCCACGTGCGTCCAGAAGGAGTTGAAGACAATCCAGATTCATCAACCTTGGCTTCTGTTGCTTCCTGTTCCACTGGAATTATGTTGTCCAGCTCAACAGGTAAATTCAAACCATAAGCTGCCAGTCCAAGAATGATGGGAGCAGCATTATCCCATATTAAGTATTTCCCTTGAATTCTAGCAATTAAATTTTCATTTTTAACAATTGATGAGGCAGAAACTTTAAATTCCTCCACCGATATGCAGTTTCGGTCAAAAACTTCCGCTGCTGCACTCAAACCCATGCCAGCGCGAAGCAAGTTCCCACAAAGAGATATCTCTAATCCTACCATAACATATTGAATATGATTAGAGAAACTGTGAAAGAGTACTAAAATCAAATAACAGAGTTATTCCAAATTTAATATGATTAGAGAAGCTGTGAAAGAGTACTAAAATCAAATGACGGAGTTATTCCAATTTTAATATAATATCAAGATGGCATGCCTTACCAGTGTTGAAGCCCACTTTCATGTCTTCAATTGAAGCTCTAGAATGAGAGTCAAGATGTTCGCCTTGACGGCATTCATCTTCAGAAACAGGTGCTTGCAGGTCACCCTGCATTCCTTTGGCTTCTAAATCTGCATCCATCAGATTCTCTGCTGGTTTCTGATCAGTAGGTATGCTATCAGTACCATTCAGATCCATATCAAATGCCTTTTTTTCGTAGGTTTCAACTTCACCTGGCAAATCTTTCAAAGAAACAGTGCTGGGATAGTCAGAATATGAGGGAGATAATCCATTTTGATTTGTTGATTTTCCTAGATTTCCCTCTTCAGTTTCATCATTTATCAAAGGACTTCGAGGGGACTTCTCATTTAGATCTTCAGCAAACTCATGAATCTGCATTGAAGAACCTGTGTCCTTCTGAATGGCATTCATAGACTGCACCGCCAATTCATGGAGCTCCAAACAGCTTTTGAAAACATCGGCCCTCTCAAAACTATTGGAAGTGTTTTCTGAACTACTTCCCTTGCAAAAGTCTCTGCCCTGGTTAGATGCATTCTGGCTTTCTAGCACGTTAGAGAGATTCCCTTCACCTCCTTCAGAAGCTTGACTGCCATTGTCAACCTTATGTGCATGTTCGGAAGTAGCTTTACATGTAGAGGTGTCCAAATCACTCAAATAACCAGTGGTCCATGGAACTTCACTGGTATTGTATTCTTCGGACCCTTCACCTGGACCAAGGTGAAACTGAGGCGTGCTTAGTTGCAAGTTTTCACTATTCCTCTCCGAAGATGAGATGGGTGCCGTCAGTATGCGCCCATCCACACTCACCAGAACTACTTCTGAATTCGAAGTGTGTGATTCTATCACATGCTCCTCACCATCTAAATTATCATATCTACTGGAATCATATTCCGATAACTCAATAGAACCCTCTAGAGAAGATTGTTCATCTTGAAACTCGTAGAATACCCGCTCACTGTCAGACTCGTTCATCTCCAATCGATCCCTGCCAAGAGTAACACATTTGTCTAGCACCTCTACTTCACCATTATCAAAACCATTAGCCTCTTGTATAAGAAAACTATTGTCTTCTGAATAATTATCAATATTGGTGCCTTCAAGATTATCAGAATCCTTTAAGACTTCGCTTGCCTTTTCGTCCTTGTCAGAAACAACTTCCCTGACAAAATATGCTTCACCAGAATTATCTAGACACATGTGAAAATTGCCTTCAACTCCATCAACTTCTATTCGGACAACTTTCTCCGCCCCTTTAAGAACACCCTGAAACTTACCAAATCGTACATACCAAGGCGTGCTCCGGAAGGTTCCATCTTGCTGCTGGACAACTATTATGTCAACTGCCCCACCAAATGGATGAAACGGTGTGGCAACAGAGTACATTCCTTTTGTAATAAAACTGCTAACTTTACCCACCACATTCATTTGATTTATGTACGAAAAATTACCACCCAAAATTTTTGGGAAAAAAATAGATAGGAACAAAAATATCAACTAATCTACAAAGATGATATTTCCATATCAAATCAACGAAATTCTATCAATGAATCTTAAACTATCAACTGAAATTTATCCCACCAAATGATACCGAGGAAGCATAATTCTCAGTTGTTTCACTTCTTGAATAGAAGATATCTGTATACAACAAATAATTTAAATTAATTACATGATCGCCCAAAATTTCTCTGAACGATAACTTCAAAGATCATTGCAAGAGAACTGAAAACCTAAACACTTGACTTTACATCAACCCAGATGAAACCAAAACAATACAAACAAAAAAGAAATAAATATGCCTGAAAATGCAAGATAAAACAAAAATCAAATAGTGTGGACTTACATAATCAAGAATTCTAAGAAAATCTTCGTGCTCAACGATCAAATTGAAATATATCTAACAGCTTAAAATCAAATATTATTCTTCCGAATAAGATCAATATTACTTGTCTCCGCTTCTTGTGCTGCGTTTATACAAATATGAATATATTAAAATAGAAGAATTCTTCACGGCTTTGAAGTTTGCACTTGGGAAAAATTGAACACAATTTGGATAAAAGAGAAACCAGTCATAAATTCAATTCCCAATTTGTCAAGCAAATAAATAGGTTTACTTTGATCAAAAGAAACTGTTCTTGATTGACCTCGTATTACGGATTTAATTTCTAGAAAATCGCTAATTTTGCTTGTAAAAATTGAATGCTGGAAAGGACAGAGCTGGCAATTTGTAGCTGTTGTCGTGTTCCGGTCCTAAATGGGTAGCTGTGGTAGTTCGAGAACTAGTTATCTCCTTCAAATGCAAATATATCTGGAGTTTTTACCTACAATTTTTAAAAATATTTCGTGAAAAGGTAATTTATTTATTTATTTATTATTATTATTATTTTTTAAGCATATTTAACTTCTTATAAAAAGGGGAAGAAGATGACATTGTTGATTGAACAGTAAATAAATTCCACGCTACTGTAAAAAATGCAAAATGACTTTTTTTTGTCTTCGTATTTCCATCACACATGACTCCTTTTCACGCAACCGTTTAGCTTCTTCCATATTTCAAAGCAACCTCCCATGCTTATTTCTTTCATTCTCCACGACCAAGACCGTACAACTTCTCATTTCTTCTTCTCTTTTTTCTATTTCGTTTTCCTTTAACTTCGTCTTCTCAGTGGTTGACATTCTAGAAGTTCTAACCATCTATTTTTGTTTTCTTTTATAGAGGCTTTCCATCATAGCACAATCAAAAGAATTATTGAAACTAAGGTTTTTGGTAAGTAAATATATATTTTTGCTATGAATTGAATATATGTAGGTTTGATTTTACTGTGCGGTTCTAGGTAGATTTTTTTTAGAGGGTATTATTTCGGAAAGATTAAAGATTTTATTTTGTTTTACGAGGTAAGCAAAAGATGAAGTAGTTCTAATGGATCGCTTGGGTTGGAAAAAAACCCACGTCTTCGGCCATTGAAAATGGTGTGTTCGGATTTTGAATATTTAATGATTTTGATTTTTTTATTTTCATTTTTTTGTTGAAAGGTAAATAGTAGTTTTAGCCCATTGTTACCTGGTTAGTCAAATAGGTGAAAAGAATATGGTAAACTAAAAAAAAACAAATAACCAAATAGTTTGACTGTTTGAAGTTGAACAAAACTATAGAGAATAAAAAAGAAAAAGAAAAAGAATAAACGAAGAAGAATAAACCAAAAAAGAAAAAAAAAAGAAAAAAGAAAAAAAAAGAAGGTAATTGAAATCACTTGCTGGGGATTCATGGGGGAAGCTTCTTTCTGCGAGGTAGATTGTTAATTTTCACTTTGTTTCATTACTTACATGGTGGAAGCTTGTCATTCTTTGGGGTTATGCACGTGAATTTTTTTCTTGTTGATAGGAGGAGAGAAATTACTTCTCAAAATAATTGATTCTGGTTTATCCATATTCTTGGAGTTACTTTCCAATGCTATATGTTTTTATGATTATAGTTTAGATTTTGTCATTGAAAAAAAAAAAAAAAACTCTCCAAACATTGTTGTACGGAGAGATTTTTCTTTTTTTTAATCGGTATCATTACTTGATAAGTGTGCATTTGTCTTCTTTTCTTTGGTCCATTTTTTATATACAATTATGTTTACTTTATACAATGCATAAAATATCTCCACTTAATCTTAAATTTATATCATATAGTCGTGGTTAACCAAAAACGTAATGTAAAGTAGGTCTAGAGAATTTTGAGGCGTTCACACTATGCGGAGTCTCCGCACAAGTGTGCAGAGACTCCGCGCAAAATATGCAAACCCACACATTTTGTGCGGAGTCTCCGCACAATTTGTGAAGAGATTCCACACTCTGCGGAATTCGCACTTGTGCGGAAACCGAAGTTCCCGCACAAGTGCAGACTCCCTTCAATTTTATTTTTTTTTTTGCTAAATCATTCAACTAATATTTGTTTACTTTGTTATTTTATTAGTTAAGAAATTTAATAATAAAAAAATTTAACTACGAGAACTTCTATATAATACCCAAAAAAAAAATCCCAAAAATTAAAAAGGAAAGAATCATTGCTAAACAACAAAAACATCTAAACATAATGGATAAGACAAAAAATAAAAAGGTAAAACCTGTGAAGAGGGAAATGAACAACAAAAGGAAATTATCAAAAATTAGCAACAATTATTGTTCAAATGTGAAATTATTGATTGCACTATACATATAAATAACTGAAATGTAAAAACTTTTGCAGTTGGGGTTTTCCAAAAACACTCACATGATTTACCATTTCATCTAATTCTTCACCAAATTAGCAGGTAAAGAGTATATATTTATTGTTTGGTGTTGAAAATTTTTAAATAATCATAATAAATCCTCTTGTCACCCTAATAAAATTGTAATTTTTTTTATTTACAAATAGCATAAAAAAAGTAAAATCAATTTCATCTTTCACAAAAAAATACATTTAAAAATTCAATTTCATAACCACTCTTCTTTTTTCTTTCTAATTCTCCAAATACAAAATTGTAAGTTTTCTTTCGCTCATGTTTCCACAATTTTAAATTCCCTTTTTCACTAATTTTTATTTTATTTTTTTAGTATGTACCAAGATTCAGTGAGAACATCTATCCAAATTTATAATCCTTGACTTTTCACAATACGTGTTTGACGTTTGACTTGCTATAACGAATTTCCAATGTTTATGGTACACAACGTATGAGACAATGCTTTTATGTAAATTACTGTTATTTTGTAATAAACTTTGTGCTCTATCTTCAAATTTTCAATGCAAATATTTTCCAACTTATTTGGAATTACACAAGATTTTCATGTTCAACTCAATTATATCAACACTGTCAAACATTGAATGTCAACAATATAAGCAAAATAGTTTGTATAACCTCATATATCTCTTATTCAACAAAATACTGTTATGCAATCGTAAAAATAATTTTCAATTATTTTCTTAGATCATGGAAACATTTCTAAATATTGCTTCAAAAATATTATAAAAAATTAAAATTTATACACTAATAAAAATATGATAAATACAAAATTTGTGCACCGCACGTGACAGCGACTAGTGTACTTAAGAAATGGGGAAAAATTAGAAGTTTATGTCCGAAATTATTTTATTTAAAAAAATTGTTAAAATGACTTATATTTTTATCATTTTTTTTAATTAAATCAAACAGGAACATTGTTTCAAAATGATTATAATTCTTATTTTCCTAATTAAATTTAATCACTAAAATAAAAATTGACGACCAATTTGTAAAAAAGTTTAGCTAATCAAGGTGTTTACGTCTATTTATCAAATTAAGGGCTTGCTCGGTCGTGATGACGAAAATTGATTTTTTGACCATTAGAAAGAAAAGTAGGTTCTATCTGTAAGTGAAGAAAAAAATGACGGCTGGAATACTGAAATAACGATAAAAAAATTAATTTTTTGAGATGAAAAATTATTACCAAACGGGGGATAAGATTCTGTCAAGTCCATGGATTAAGCATATTTCAATCGATTCTCTGAAAATTGGATGCAACCAGTTGGTTTAATGAAAATAATGGAAATGAATTTAATTATTGAGGAAAATAAAATCCATTTAAAATAAATTAAAAACCAATTAATCACCTCAAAATTTTAAGTTTATTTACTTTGATTTTTTATCACTCATTTAATCGTTTAAGAGCTTGTTTGGAAGTGATTTTGAGAATTAATTTTTTTAACGTTAGGAAAAAAGTGGAGTCCACCCGTGAGAGAAGAAGTCAAATATGATGGCTAGAATAGTGAAATAACGATTAAAAAATTAAATTTTTATACCAAAAAATTGCTCTCAAACAGGCTGTAAATCTAAATTTTTCATGGAACCATGTTTCATGGTAATCTACGCATTGCAATCTGTGGAGGCTAAAGTTATTAAAATTTAATATTAATTTTAATCTTAGATCTAAAGTGCGATCAATTTATTAATCATAAGAAGAAAATTATTTCTTCATTCCAAAAAGTGTCTACATTCAAATTCTGAGCCCTATGTAACAGATTAAAATTAGGCCCATGTTTGAGCCACGTTCCAAGAAAAAAATGTATTATTTATGTCAAATTAATAAAAAATATATGATTAAAAAATAAGAAATTTTCTTAAATTTATATATAATATTATTTTATTAAAAAATATGTGATTTAAATAATGTCAAATCGCTATTAAAAAATATATGTTTTTAAAAATAATGTGGCTCAAATAATAGATTTCAATAAAGTTTCATACAATTTTCGTTGAAAAAAATTTCACTTTCCAATGAAGGGCAATTTAGGTATCTAACACACACAAATCGTAAAATTCGCTCCACCACCATCCCCTTCTCTGTGACCCGCGATCTCCCCAAAGTCTTCCTCCGCCCTTCCCCTCCTCCTGCCACCACGTATCAAAATGACGAAACTACCCTTCCTCCTCCCGCTTCTCATCCTCATCTTCCTCCTCGGTCCCTCTGCAGCCGAGATCAAGTCCCTCAAGATCAACTCCGATCCCCGGGCCATGATCCTGTTCGAGCGATTCGGCTTCACACACACTGGCCATGCCAACATTTCCGTTTCTTCCGTCTCCGTAATCTCCTCTGTCGCCTCGCCGGACCCCTCCCGCCTCGGTTTTTTCCTCCTATCAGAGGAATCCCTCATCCAAGTGCTCTATGAGCTCCAGCAGAACCCTTCTTTTTGCGTCCTCGGTTCGAAATACGTCGACCTTTTATTTACTTTTAGGGACCTCTCCCCTCCTCCCCGCTCCTCATTCACCCATTCTTCTCCGATTTCCTCCCCGAATGAATACTCCCTTTTCTTTGCCAATTGTGCCCCTGAATCCACGGTTTCAATGGATGTCATGACCGAGCTTTATAATCTTGATGATCGTGGCCGCGTCAAGGATTATTTATCTGCTGGACTTACCCAGTTGCCCACCTTATATTCATTCTTTTCGATTCTTTATTTTGTTTTCTTCTGGTTCTGGGGTTCCCTTTGCTTTAAAAATAGGATGTCTGTGCACAGAATCCATGCCCTGATGGGCCTTTTGGTAATTATAAAGGCATTGAATTTACTTTGTGCTGCTGAGGATAAGCATTATGTGAAGGTTACAGGCACCCCTCATGGATGGGATGTGTTGTTTTACATTTTTCAGTTTATTAGGGTGATATTGTTGTTTACGGTGATCATTTTGATCGGTACTGGGTGGTCGTTCTTGAAGCCCTTCTTGCAGGAAAGGGAGAAAAAAGTGTTGATGATCGTGATCCCGTTGCAGGTGTTGGCAAATGTGGCTTCCATTGTGATTGGGGAAACTGGGCCGTTTATTAAGGATTGGGTGACCTGGAATCAGCTTTTCCTGTTGGTGGATATTATTTGTTGCTGCGCAATTCTTTTCCCCACTGTGTGGTCTATTAGATCGTTGAGGGAAACGTCAAAGACCGACGGGAAGGCTGCGAGGAATCTGATTAAATTGACCCTTTTTAGGCAGTTTTATATTGTGGTTATTGGGTACTTGTACTTCACGAGGATCGTGGTGTTTGCGCTCAGGACCATTGCTGCTTATAAGTACCAATGGGTGTCTAATGCAGCTGAGGAGATTGCAAGTCTTGCATTTTATGCTGTAATATTCTACATGTTTAGGCCGATGGAGAAGAACGAGTATTTTGCACTTGATGAGGAAGAGGAACAGGCAGCAGAGATGGCTCTTCGCGAGGAAGATTTTGAGCTGTGATTGGATCTAAATGCTGTTAGTTTATTCTAACTGGATCTCCTTTTTGCTATTACACCGCCACATTTATTCATTGAGAGTTGTTTAGCAAAGTTTATATAGGTTTGATAGAAAATATCCCTATCTGCGGGCTGTCTTGACCTTTTCTTTTCCTTTGATTTTGTCTTCATTGACTTTGGATTTTACATCTGATAGTGACATTTAATTTTGGATAGTGGAAGTATTTTGTATTTTGCAAGGCTTCATATGTATTCCCTTGTTATTTGTCTTTGAAGATCATTACTTCTGTTCAGAATCTTTGCATCTATATCGATTTCTCAGGCCTTTCGTCATTTTATGCAGTTATTTTTTCTTGTTATTTTCCTCGGTTTTGTCAGTTATTGTGTGTATCTTTGTCCTATCATTCGATGCCATTGTCGTGATACATGACTATAATTAATGAGATGTGATAAGGCTTCTTTGTCGCTATTCTTGAAACTTATTTCTGTAATGTTTGGTTTAGCTAAAAATCTAAATTAAAATTTAAGTCAGAGTCAACAATTAATTTTAACTACATATTTCATTGTACCCACAACTTTTCAACCACACATTCCGTCAACTTTAATTAAAATCTATTAAAAATTTGATTTTTATTTAAACCAAACACGGGAGCAGAGTTTGTTTGAAGAATATTGACCAGCTCATTTTAAAAGTTTAAGCTTTAGAAACAGGATGAATTTAATTATTCAACTATCCCTCTCTTTCTTATGTAGAGTGGATTCATTCTTCAATCAAATGCATAACATGCGAAATTTTTATACATGGATACATGGATGGTGGAGAGATTGGTACCCTAGTTTGTCTGGTAAGAGTAAATTACAGCGCCTCATTTAAAACTTTAGTGAATCTCAGGAGACGAATTAATTTTTGGGAAAATTGCAGCCGAGGTACCAAACCTTTGTTCTATTAGCAAACTTTGTCCAAACCTTTAGTTTGTGCCATTGTGAGTACCAAACCTTTAAAAAATATGGAATTCAAGTCCGTATTAACGGTTTCCGTCAGTTTGACCCGAAAAACTGTTAGTTGACTTCAAAAATTAAAAATATAATAATTTTGACCACATAAGGTAAGGGTAAAATTGTAACTCTATAATTTTAATATTAAAAAAACAATTAAAAGGGGGGAAAAAAAACCCATCTCCTCCTTCATCTTCCCCAATGCTCCATCTCCATCAACAGTCGACACCACATTCATAGCGGCACCTTTTGTGACCCCCCAAGGCTTGTCCGATGGGGAAGCACCTGCGATAGATGGAACACTCATGGACCCTCCCACTGCGGTTGCTTGCACTCATGGAGGTGGCTGAAGCAATGATGGCGACAACAGAGGAGGAGGAGGTGGTGGTGGAGTATTCATCTCCTCCACTCGAACAACTCAGTTTCCGGTGGCTAGCCTTGTGCCCTCCCAAAGCTTGGTAAGACCCAAAAGCTTTATCACAAACTGAACATTTGTACGCCAATTTTATCGAATCATGAGATTTCATCAGGTGTGGCGACGGTGGTAGAAGACTAGTTTGCTTTTGCTGCTAAATGGCGGCGGGTTTTGATGCTGAACCGTCGTCACCTCGAGCAAGCATAATAAGGCAGAGAGCTAAGTATTTTTCTTCAGTGGGCTGATAATGGCGTTCGACGTTGCGTTGACGCTTCGATCTCTTGCCTTTCGTCCACAGCTCGAGATAGCGTAGGGTGGCGTTTTCGAACTGAAACGCCGGAGTTGGAGCCATAGTAGAAGGAGAATTCAATGCTTCAAGTGCCATTACTGAACTAAAATTTGGAGAAATTGAGAAAGCAGAAAATTGAATTATGAGAAAAGAATGGGTATGGGAGAGTGGCGGGTGGTTTTGATTTTGGGGTGAGGGGATTGGGGAAGATGAAGGAGGAGATGCCCCCCCGGTGGCAATGTTAGTGATGGTGGTGGTGGTGGCGGTGACGGCGACGACAACGGCGACTGTTTTAGTGTTGACACTGGTGGTGGTTTTGTAATCGAAAATTGCGGTTTGTTGGTGGTGGGATGGTGGGGGTGGTGTTGGTTTTGAAGTTGGAAAATAGGAGTTTGTTAGAGGCAGTGCTGCAAGTATGCAGCAACGATGGCGTTGCTACATGACAATGTTGGTGGAGTGCGATTGGAGGTAATCGTGAGGTGGTGGTCACAAATTATTTGGTCGATTATAACCAATAAATAAATGAACTACGATTAATAAATAATATGGGACCTAAAATTTTGTTAATTTGTGACCAATAATTTGATAATTTTTTACAGTAAAATCTGTAATTTGTAACTGATAAATAAATTGTTATCTATAATTTCTTTGATTTATAATCGATGAACAAATTGGGACCTATGAAATTTTTGATATGTAATCGTGAAATAATTTGTGATATATTCGTGATCGAAAAATAATTTGTGACCAATTAATTTGATAATTGTGTCCAAATTGTATAGAATTGTGACATTAATATATTTAATTTATAAAATATATTTTTAATCAATTATTTCATAAATAAAATTTAATTAATATATGATTTTTAATATTTTAAACTTTGTATCTTAGTCTTGAAATGAGTGATAATTAATCTCTTACAGATGAAATTTTACAGTATTCATAGTCTAGAATTTAGTAATTTGCTAGATTGTCTATTACTCTTGTTCTCTATATTCAAATATAGTGTAACTCACCTGATTAAAAAACAAAAACAAAAAACAAAAAAAAACTATAGTGTAACTCATAGTCAGTCTTGAGAATTTTGAGGTCTTAAGCGATTAATTATTATGAGGTCCTTAAAAATAATTTTCTACAAGTGTAGCAACACTAATTTTGACGACCTATCTCATTGTTTAAAAGAAAATTCGTGAAACAGTCATTGAGATAGTGTTCAATTTAAGGATATTATTCTTTATATCTTTCAAGCCAATTAGATCTCTTTAAGGGATTTAATTTTACAAGATCTAGTCTACTTACTGAAAATAATGGAATTAGGTTGAAATTATAGAAAAAATTATGGTTTGCATCTTAACGAATTCAAATGCTTTGTAGAACTGAAGGTTCAAGATTGATTGAGAAACCTCAGAAGCTCGGGTTCTTAAGAAGAAATGATTATTTAACGTCCCGTATTGGTAAAATAAATTATGAAAAGATTTAAATGTTATAAAATAATTAGGTAAGCAAATAATGTCATAAATGATACATTTTTCTTCGGAGGCCCCCAACATTGGAGGCCCTAGAAAATTGCCTTAGTGGCTTTGATCCAGGGCCGACTCTAAATATTATTCAAAAAATCTCTTATATGTGCTTCCGTTTGATTGTCTTAGTAATGACAATATTAACACCATTTTTCTTTGTCTGATTTTCAAAGCACTTAATTTTTTTTTTTTTAAAGTTGGTTATATTTTTTGTCCGACGTGATTCTCAAAATGACATTTAAAAAAAAAGTAAAATAAAGTAACTTTTAAGTACAGGTGAACATGCTCGACTATATCGAGAAAGACGAAGAAAATCACAAGGGAGGGGATAATAACTGTATGGTCCAGCTGACCATAATAACAGTTGTATCAAGAACGCATGCATGATAACATAGGTCCCGAACCAAAGAGCTCCTCTGACTTTGCTTTGCAGTAAAGAGCTTTAAAATAATTAACCTAATCATATTTATATGTGTGTGTGTTCAAGCCTTTTTTTTTTTTTTTCACAATTCCGCCACACAAACCGGGGCAAAATACAGGAATTATATAATGGCTGACGTGTAGTGTTTTTCGTAGCCCATTTCCCTCCATTTTCTAATTAATTATTCAAAGACATGTCACCAAAATTTAAATTCCTATCAAGAGCCTGTCAATGACCCTGTACGGCTAGCTTTATCGTTTTTTTCATGTGTTAGAACTAGGCTCCACCTGCTTTTTATTTCTTTTATTTTTATGACTCTTGCTGCATATACATTAAAGTTGATATAAAAGGTTTACATACTATTTCATGACACACTATCATTTGTTAGTTTGAAACACAGTCGGCTTTTTTATCCGATCATTTTTCTCCAAATTATCTTCTGACGGTGCTTCTGGATGCTGTCTTCTGTACAATTAGCATAATCATGTTTTTATTGTAAGTTGCTTCAATTTTTTTTTATTTATCATGGTAAATGAATTGATAAGAAAGTCTGTCACGGGGTTGCATTCGATCTTTGGTAAAATGTCACTTATGTGGTAAAAAGTCCTTATGTTAAACTCTCTTATAGTAACACTCCATTCAATTTCATCCCACAATTTCAATTTCTCAACAATATTATTTGCAATTGACAATTAAATTACTCCTAGATGAATGCACTACGAATTAGAGTGGATACTCTAAATTTTGTGTGTAACATTAGGTAATAGTAGAATGAACAAGAATCAGTTTGATCCAGTTTTGGATAGAACTTGTTTGAGTTTGTAAATTTAAATTTTTTTTTTCTTATTTGAAAATTAAAATCAACATATGATCTATTGCCCTAAGTCTTTAGCTTCTATGGATACGATTGGTCACTAGCACAGAATTCACACATTAGCAACATAGAGGTATGTAGTAGTGTCATAAACCATGTGAAACTTATGAGCTTGTGAGTTCAGACATGCTGTTTTGACTTGATTGCCTCGACTTTTTCATCATTAAGCATTAGGTAATAGTAGAATGATTTGATCCAGTTTTGGATAGAACTTGTTTGAGTTTGTAAATTTAAAATTTTTTTTTTCTTATTTGAAAATTAAAATCAACATATGATCTATTGCCCTAAGTCTTTAGCTTCTATGGATACGATTGGTCACTAGCACAGAATTCACACATTAGCAACATAGAGGTATGTAGTAGTGTCATAAACCATGTGAAACTTATGAGCTTGTGAGTTCAGACATGCTGTTTTGACTTGATTGCCTCGACTTTTTCATCATTAAAATTTTGACGTCTCACGACAATATTGAGGGTTCGTTTTTTTTTTAAACAAATAGCTTTTTGTTTTTACACACATTAAACTTAGAAATCAACAAAAGCATAACGAGGTGTCAAGATCTTATTGGTAAGACAGGAAAGTCAGACAATTGATTTAAACTCGCTTTTTATGGGCAAGTCTAGGTTTTTCTATTAGTTTGTCGTATTTCTCGAATCTCTTCTCCTTTGATGTCTTAAGGCCATAAAGAAAAATAATAATGATATATTTGATTGGAATTGACTATTGAGATCTGAGTTCTTATCTAAACAAGAATAATTTTAGCCAACAGGCAAGTTGAAAGTTTTGATAATATTGACATAGATTGAACAATCATCTCAACATTGTATTCTTTTATTTAATATGTCAAATTGAACTGAACGATATAGGATACAACTCATCGCTAATTTCATACATTTCTTTTTTAGAGCATTCCATCTAATTTAATGTATCAAAACATATCCATCAGCGGATTATAAATACACATTTTTTTTTCTTTTTCTTTTTTGATAAAGAAAGACTGTATAAGTTGTTAGAGAAAATAGTTTAACAGTGCAGTGTCAATTATAAATAGAACCGAGTTGAGCATATAGGTCCAACTCTTACAGAACTCTTACAAGGGTCTCACATGGGGTGGGATCGGAGTTTTTTTTTTTTTTTTTCAATTTTTATTGCATCGACGTCCGGGTGGGGACTGATCCATGTGAGGGCTTTGTAAGATCCCGTGAATATTTGCCCTGTAGGCAGTACACAAGGCATTATTCTTATAAATAACATGAAGAATATAGAGCGGGGACAGGCACCCACGTGAATAAACTTACCGCACCCTGAAACTCTTGTCTCAGTATAGTGTCGTTATGTATTTGAATTTCAAATACAAACATAATAAATAAAATATTCGACTTAATTACAAGTAATTTGACTTGTAAGCTAAGTCAAATGTTTTCGAAATGGTTCAAATTATGATTTGGAATCAATTATGACAATAAATGAACGGTTGCAGTAGCAGAAGTGTGGACAGTTACAAACTTTAATGTAAAGCAACAGAGAAGACAATACATCTGTGTAAAAAGCCATTGATGGTGGGGGCAAGACTCCCAACTGCTGACATAATTTCTCAGCATATTTGTTCTTTCAAGAACAAGAAATTCATTACCACTCACCCAAAAAGAAAATCCCAACTTTTAGTTCCTATAAATCTCTCAATGATTTCCAATTGTTCTCAAGGAATCTAGGTGATTTGGTTGCTTTGATAAAGGGCTTTGGAGGATCAGAAGGAAGTAAAAGATGACAGGGGGAGAAGATGCAGATGGAAAATGGAGGTAATTTGATTTCATCTCATTAGTATGTGTTTGTGTGTGAAATTTAATCAAAATATGAAATGGGTTTTTGTTCAGTGAGGAAAAGATTGAAGGAGAAGAGAGTGTGAGGACAGTGGCTTGTCTTAGAGGAAGATTACTAGCTGAAAGAGTAGCTTCAAGAAATGCAAAAATGGAGGCTGAACACTTGGGAAACAAGGTATCTGTGAGTGTGAGTTTTCAGACTGTGAATCTACTTTCCCTTGATATTCTACATTCCCTTTATATTTTGATCAAGTTGAATTCATTTGAGATAAATTTCTCTTAATCCCAAAATTATAACAAAATTCGGAATTCCCCAGTTTTCAAATCTTTTTCTGTTTCTCAATGTCTGAAATTTTCAGTTGATTGAGCTGGAAAATCTGTTGAAAAAAGAAGGCAAATCAAGAAACAGCGCAGAGAAGAAGCTAAAGTCCCTAATGAAAAAGCTCGAAACCAATAACATTTCATATGATTTATCTGAATCAAGCTTACTGGATAGGAGTGACATCACCTCTACATCTTCAGCGTCTTCAAAATCTGAAGATAAAAATTCCCAAATGAAAGATTTTCCAGTTTGTTCAGTGGCGAATATCAAGTTCCCAGTAGAGTTTGATCATTTGAAACGCAATGATTCACAACCAAGTATATCCGATGAAAGCCATGGCAACCCAGTAAATGAAAAGAACTGCACCTCAAGTGAACTGGATTGCAAGCAAAGTCATCAGTATCAAGGGACCGAAACCAACGGACTCCCGTGTCCAGCCGACCCTAATCCTGAAGTTATGGATCCATTGTCTCGGAATTCAGCGAGGACCAGCGAGTTTGAGTACAATCAGAATTATAATATTGCAAGTACAGACGAAAGGTAAGGGTTAGTACCATTTATTGAATGTTGTTCTGTTTTTGCACAATTCTTGAACAATTCCTGAATTAGAATTCCTTGCCAATGTTTTTCTGGATTAACATCCTATATATACATGTTTGTTTATAAGAATATATGATGTTTCAGTATAACCAGATTGTGATCTGACGGAAATTGTTATCCTTTATAGTGTGAAACCTTCGGCACAAGAGGAGGTGAACCAAGAAAATGATCAAGATCAAGAAAAGAACCAACAAAATGAAGAAGATGACGAAAATCATGTAGATAACTCGTTGGCATTAGTTCCGGTCGAGAAGCTAGAGACGAAGCAAACCATTGATCCAGAGGTTCTCGATGCTACTGTGAAAGAAGTGCTTGATTCTTTAAGGCATGCTAGAGAACAACTACAGAGCTCAATGGAGAGAAGACGCAGAAACATGAACATAATTAAAGTTGGGTAGACAAATTATTCACGTGGGACGACGATCATAATGTTGCCACGAGCTTAAATTAACTTTTAAGCACTATCGTGAATCGATGCATAAATATGATAAAGTACTTGATCCTAATAAAATTGATCAACTTTTTATGCACTGATTTAGGCTGTTACTATATTGTGAAACCGTTTAAGTTTGACGTTGATTTTCTACTGGAGAAGTTGAACGATCATTCTACTTTCAAAAACAACTTGTTTTTGGCAATACTTCATATAAGGGAGGTTAAACGACAAAAGCCCCCAAAACATAACCCAGTAGTGCAAAAGACAGGAGTAAAATAACCACAGCCTTACATACAGCTATAGTGTGAGGATTTGATTTCTAAAATATAGAATTGGACTCTTTATGAACATCAGTGTACAGACAAACTCTTGTTCCCTACGCTGTTGGGACACATCCCGCGATTTACCTCCTTCACAATGCTCTTGGGACGGGACGGTGAAAGCCCTCAAAGTTGGAGTTCAACCTTTTTTCTTTTAAAGGTAAATGACAAAAGATAACTAGACCGAAATCTTTGAACTTATAGATGGAATTTCAAGGTAAATGACATTCTACCTACCAACTCGGTTCGAATACTTTCAAGGAAACTTTTATGATCAAACAAGAATTAGGTACTAGTGGCCTTATTATTTTATATCGTATTTGATGGGTTTCCAACAAGGGATTACGCAGCGCCCTCATGCTTCTGGGTTGATGTATATGTTATTTGCTGCTACTTTTGGTTGATATCTGTTTACTGGGGACATTGTTGTAGCAATTACTTGGAAAATAACTAACTTCATAAGTACGAGAAAAAAAGTGACATATACAAGTTACTTAAAATCAATGTTTACCTTTTTTGAAGATTAGCAAGATATTCACTAGTTAGAAGACCATTTGCACTCGAGACGGGGGACCAAAACGTAAAAAGCCATAATTCGCATATGGACATTTCAATTATATCATACCATAGAAACACAGAGACGTTCATAACTAAAAGGTTCACTAATACACTCGTCTTTACATAAATGACACGAAAAATAATAATAATAATAATAAATAAAAAGGTATTTTCTCCCCTACAAGATTATTAAAAGAAAAAACTGGAGTCAAAGAACCTCCTCCACTGATTTCTGCACATTCGACAACCCTACAACGTTCACCCGATGAGACCATAACTGATTGCCAAAAAACTCCCTTGTGTTCATAAATCCCAAATGACCAACCATATCAGAAATTCTGAAATTTTAAACTACTGAACTCCTAAACTAAATTTAAAAACTGAACTTTCAAACAGACTCCAACCAAGCAATCCATGAAGATTTTACGAGTGCAGACATGCCAATTCTTAATACATAAATGGCACAGAAATCATGCAAGAAAGTATTCTTATTTAAGATAATGCTGCCCCTGAAATGCAACATGACGATGGAAATCATTTAGCACATATACTTAATTCTTCTCCTGGTTCTAGAGCAAGCGAACAAAATTTTTGTGAAAATTTGGAACTTCTGATTTTAAAACCCATTTTCTGAATAGTCAAACATAAACATAAATGAATAGAACATAAAAATGCAAATATATTAAAAGATGAGATATCAGCAAAGCTTTGCTATTCAATAAAACCTATAAAATCTTAACATTCTGATTTGGGGGGGAAAAAATGAAAGAAGAAGCAACATTCTGATATCTTAAAATATGCAAGAATGATCTGGTCGAGTTTTAGGAGTGCTATTGCTGATTTTCAATCTCAAATTGGAGTGGACCACAGGTTGACATTGATAAACTTCAGTAAGTTATTCTGGACTAATGCATGCAGCATGAAAGTGCAAAACAGAGATGCTCACATTAAACCAATCACAAGAGGGGGAAATATGTGTGTGTGTTTTTTGTCGAAGAAGTCACAAAACTAAGTTCCACAAAAAGGAAAAAGAGAAACCAAGAATGAAAGAAAGATGGGCTAAGTGGTAAAAATTATCACACACACACGACTCTGCAAGTTGTTAATTTTTTCCAATCCTTGTATTAAGTATTTTTGATATGGTCGTTATGTCATTTCAGATATAATGTAACACAAACAGTGTAATTGTGCCAGGCCTCACCAGGTAAACCATAACTGAACCAAAAACTAGAAAAATAGAAATACCATGATCTACGTCAATGGAGGTGAGCTAAAAGGGTGTAAATGCACAGAATCCATGTCAGAGAATTGTACGTAAAAGCTACTGGGAGAAAACAAGATGTTACTAATACAACCTGAAAACCTGAAAAGGAAAAAGAGAAGGGAACATCAGAATCTGATGTGCACATTCAGCATTTAGAATTATAGAAGTGCATGGAAACCAAGCATATAAAATTACCTATAAGCATATCTTACTGTTGAATAAAGACAACAGTTATTCAGGTTCCTTCACCAGCCTTGCTTGCAATAGCTGTCTTCTGAAATGTGCACATAGAATAATCAATACGGAAGAGACCAAAAGTTACAAGGAGAATATACACCTTACTTCCTACATATAATGCATTTATGGTAACTTAGCACCTCATTGTTTCCTTCTATTTTTGCTTTTGACAGGGAACCAGATTGTGGTTGTGAAAACCTGAAAAATAATTTAGGACATTCATCAGGCTCTATTAGAGGTCACTTGTGCGCATATATAATTTTCACCTTTTTATTTAATAAATGATAAATAAGTTGAACAAAACATCATTTAGATGAGTATTTGTACCATACAAGAACAAGTATGACCTGTCTATTTTTTACAACAAAAATTTGAATTGAAGTGAAGATTGTGTTTGTTCGACATTCTATGGAGAACTTCCATTAAAATTAACTGTGGGTCAAAAAATTTACTACTTGCAATGATTTTTTTAGTGACGGAAAATGAAAACAACAAACAATTTTTGGAAAACAATTCTAAGCACAAATGAAAAGTTGCCCTGCAAATCTACTTAATTGCAGAATAAAAACCCCATACTAATAGCTGCACACAATCTACTGTGTTATGTTAGGCACCTATCAAAATACAAAGAAGAAGATGATAAATATGTGGCAATGACCTTAATTCTCTTGCTTTCTTTTTCTCTTCCTCTGCTGAATCAGTCTTGGTAACAGATCCAAACCTAGCACCTCTAGCCTTCTTCTTTGCTTCCTCGTCAGCAGGTGCAGACTGTGCAATCCCGAACCTGAGGAAGAACCATAAAATGTCAAACAAACATACTACTGAAAATCACAAGTCAATGTCCGGTGCGCAAAAGCAACAACCTCTCAGCTCTAGCTTTCCTTTTCAGATCCTCTGATTGCTTTGACAAATCTGATCCCTGCGAGGCAGTACCAGTGCCAAACCTAGAACAATCTGATGCAATTAGATACGTGGACCCACTAAATATGCCACAATATTCTGCAGCATAAGTAACAGAAATTGTAATCGGAAGACTCTAAAGGAATGTATGGATAGCTTCTACCTCTGTCCCTTTCATTTTTTTAATATTTTATTTTTTTGGTAGAAGAGCTTCTTGAGGAAGTCCTCTAAGAGCAGCACTTCTAATCAGACAAAGCACTTTCGAAAAATTATACGTATAGGCCCAAAACAACTTTTGACTTTTTAAAAGTCATGCCAAATGGCCCTAAATGGTATCATGGATGCACTGAGTAGTCAAAAGAAATAAGCATATTAAAAGGAGATAAACATCGGCTGACATATAAAGAAATAAAGAATAAGTTCAGTGCCAATAGCCCTTTCATCAGCCAAGCAAAGTATTCTTCACTGACGGAGTAAAGATACCAAAATTCAAGACCTAATCACTTCAGTGATAAATAACACCAGAAATCAACCAATTACATGAGCAACACTGCCTAGACAAGCAGAATTGACATTGGCCCCGTTGAATCACATTAATTTAAGAATGAATGAAAAATATAGCCGTTACTAGCGTTACGGGTGCACACAAGAGATAGAAAGTCAGATATGGTACGGATAACGGTCATATTTCTGTGACCAAAAAAGGGGAAACAAACAAGGGCATAATTCAGTTATATGGACAAACGATATCTAGAAGAAATGCTAGTAAATCAAGTGATGTTGCAATCCCATGTAGCAAATTGGATATATGAAAGAAAGAAAAGCAGCTGCCATTTCTACAAGGGAAGATGGAAAAGAACACCGCAATCCCGTTTAAAAGATCATATACATAATCCCTTCAAATAACACCATATAAAAAGAAATTGAAAGGGGAACGGCATATTGCGAGTCAAGAGAGAAAACCCAGTGGACTGAAATTTAGAAAACCTACTCTTGTGTTTCTTTTCATTGAAACGTGCGCTAACATTTACTATTTATTTTATGAAACAAAATTTTAAAGCAAAACCAAAAGGAACGGTATTATCCCCAAATTTAGTCAAAAATCGTGGCTAAGACCTTAACCCTAATTTTCGTATACGAGTACTCAAAATCATAACGAAGCAGGAATTTTATAGAGAATTAGAACACCTCTCAGCACGAGAATTGCGCTTCTCTTCTTCAGAGAGCTGGACAGGCATTCCAAAGCGCTCGGCTCTCTTCACCTTCTTCTGAACATCAGTAGACGCTGTGCCGGCGTCAACATCATCAGCTTTCACAGCCTCCGTGATCGGCTTCACCTTCGATTCGTCGTCTCCGTCGGCGGAAGACGGTGGCGGTTGTTGTTCAGTTGGATTAGAATCTGATGGAAATTTATTCATTTCGACTTCTGGTGCGGTTGTCGCGGCCATCGTGCGTGAGAGAGAGTGAGAGAGATTATTCGAGCCGCGTAAAGTTATTTCTAGCAATGTGAAGTGAACATGAAGATTTTTGCACGGTAATTTTGCCTTTAGTACTGGAATTGATGATTTTTATTTCCTTTTTCTGCTGCTACGTGCCTACCGTTCGCAGTGGCAATTCTCAACCTATTGTCGGGTCCAATAGAAGTGCGTTTTAACGCGCGTTTAGTGTAAACTAGTCATAGTAGAAAATGTTTTATATGCGCTATAAAAATAGTATTGTAAGATGTAAGAATATAAAAAATAATTTCTTGTTTGAGTCTCACTATTTTCTCATTAAAATAAAAATATGATCGTTATCCACTACATCAAGCCACCACATTTGACTTTTTATCTCTTGTGTGGAGCTCATAACGACTATATTTTTCATTCTCATTTTTAAAATAATGTGACTCAAACGAGGGCTTAATATGATTTGTTAATGTGGGATGAACTTTTGATTCAAATAAAATAAAAATCATTTTGTAAAAATAATTTAAATATTTAAATTGAGGAAGTCAATTAGAATATTCTCTCCATTTACCCTTTTGATCTGAACTAAACATCCTACGAATATCATCATTTTCTTATATTCGCTTAATATACATTAAATATATCAATTAAAATAATTTATTATAGATACACATTATGTCTCCCATTTATCTTCTCTGTATCTTGATATTTATTGATTAAATTAATTGGAAGAAAACTAGAAAACTATTCATCTTTTTGTTCCAAAATTTTTTTAATGAATTTAATTTACCATTCAATCAAGTGAAATGAATCTGTCAAATGTACACTGATCATAATTAGATACTTGACAAATTAATTCATAACAATATTGTTCAAATGACTAAATAAATCAAATACATATTGAAAGACAAAAAGGTAATGAATCTGCCAAATATGGTTAAATAGATTAAGTATATATTGAAAAATGAAAAGTAAGGTAACTAATGTGTCAACTATACATTCATTATACCGGAATAATTAATGAAAATATGGTTCAGATGATTAATAGATTAATTACATATTGAAAAACGAAAGTAGGGTATTATTAAAATAATTAAATACATGTTGAAAAATGAAGATTGAGGTATTATTGATATACTAAAACTATATAGTAAGGCTATAATAGTCCAAAAATGATTATAACTTGATGTGATATTTATTATATTATAAATATATGAAATATATAAAGAAAAAAATTATGTCATAGTAATTTGAGTATGACAAAGCTAAGTTAATTTAATTTACTCTGTAGTAATACTTTTCCAAACATGTTAAGTTTTAGGCAATTTCGTTAAATGTACGCTGATCATAATTAAATAATTGACAAAATAATTCATGATGACATTGTTTAAATGATTAAATAAATTAAATACATATTGAAAACAAAAATGTAATAAATATGTCAAATAGGTTCAATAAATTAAAATAATAAAGTAAGGTAACGACTGTGTCATATGTACATTCATTATAACAAAGTAATTGACAAAATAATTAATTACAATATTGCTCAAATGGTTCAAATGATTTATTACATATTGAAAAATGAAAGTAGAATATTATTGAATTAATTAAATACATATTGAAAAATAAAAATTAAGATATTATTGAATAATTGAATTATAGTAAGAATATAATTGTCCAAAAGATGATTCTCACTTGATATGATATTTAATATATTATAGATATATGAAATATATAAAGAAAACAAATCATGTCATAGTAATTTGAGTATGACAAAGCTAACTTTATTTAATTTACCTTGGAGTCATATTTTTCCAGCCTGTTAAGTTTTAGGCAAATTTGTTAAATGTACAATGATCATAATTAAATAATTAACAAAATAATTCATGATAATATTGTTCAAATGATTATATAATTCGAATGCATATTAAAAAATGAAAAAGTAATGAATTTGTCAAACATGGTTAAAAAAATTAAATACAAATTGAAAAACAAAAAGTAAAATAATGAATGTGTCAAATGTACATTCATTATAACAAAATAATTAATTTTAATATTGTTCAAATGATTAATAAACTACGTACATATTGAAAAAGAAAAGTAGTATATTATTGAAATAGTTAAATATATATTGAGAAACAAAAATTAAGCTATTATTGAAATAATTGAATTATAGTAAGGATGGAGTCGTCCAAGAAATGATTTTCAATTGATTTGATATTTAATAGATTATAGATTGTCTTGAAGGATTTAATTCAACTTGAACAGCGGCCAATTGAATGGTGATTGGACCGACATTTTATATCGATCATTTGTCAAGAAGTCTAAGTATACAAATTGGTTTAGTGTCCATGTAACTAGGTTTTCTAATCGAACAGTTGGATTTAGTTAAATTTCATAACTATGTTGTTGACATTCGACTCTGAAAAGTGAATTCTGGGAATAACATACGGGTTTTGCTTTGGAGTTGAATTAACAACTGATAATGTCATTGCAGATTAATTTTACGACAAGTTTGGTTTGGATATTAAGACGGCCGGTGTAATTGCAGCCAGTTTCAATTTTGGGAATATTATTAGAATTGCACCAGATCCCTTCCAACTCAGCAATCCAGACTTCAGATTCAACATTCCAAATTCATTTTCACATGGATCCTTCCAGTTGTAATAGATTCTCCAGCTCACAAGATTCTCTTCCAATTGTCATAGTAGTTAGTAGTTGATAGTTAGTTTAGTTAGACATTTTCTCTATAAATACACAACCGGTTGTTCATTGTAATTCATTGGAGTATAGTCTTACAATCCCTCCTTTTATGGAGGTTTCTCTCCTCCTTCATGGAATGTATTTCCTCTTTTCATGGATTGCCTTTTCTTCTCCTATTATGGAGTTTGTTTTTCTCCTTTATGGAGTTCAATTGAAATTTTCTAACGTGGTATTAGAGCAAAAGAATTTCCTTCCTGCTGTCGTTTTCCTGAAATTTAATTCATCTCATTCTTCCTGTCTTCTACTCAACGAAAGCAGATTTATCACAGTTCATACAGATCATTCTTCAATTTGTCGACATCTGAAGATAACTTTGACTTCAGATTTTTGCTCTTCTTTTCCAGAATTTTGCTGCTATCATTTCCAACATTCTACTGGAATCATGATTTTTTTCAGCAATTCTGTGTTTTCTGAAGGCTGTTGTTAATGGGCGGAACCTTCAAAGTACAAAAGACATTCATGTTCAGAAAATAAAAACTGGTAGCAACATTTTCCAGTTCATAGAAGAATTTGAGCTTATTGCGAAATGAATCAGCAAACTAAAATAAATCTTTGCTTCTCCATAGCCAATCAATCACATGCATCATGCAGAGTTTTGTCTTTGTTGCCACTACCTGATGCTGCAGTTGTAGATCTTTCGATAACTCGAGTGTTTCATCCACTAGATTAATAGGCTTCAACAGGTGCCTGTTGAATACATTTCATTTGTTGGCTTTCTTACTGATCCACAATATTGTGGGATATCATATGTTGAGAAGGAAGAAGTTTAAACTCTGTTGAGGCAGGATCCTAACTTTTGGAAGTACAGACCAGATGACCTGATTGTTAATGAGAATGATGTTCTGGAATCGCTGATGAATGACGGAACAATCAACGCCATCAGATTGAAAATAATCACTTAGTTAAAAGCCAAAAGAAGACGTTTCTTCTTCTGGGTTGATCATCATCAGAAGACATTCTTCTTCAGATGCAGAAGCCATTGTTTTTACCAGAACTTTTTTTTGCATCCATTCCCCTTAATCTTCAAGATGGACAAGATGGATAGTCCATCTTGAGGGGCGTGTATTAGAATTGCACCAGATCCCTTGTAGTTGAGCAATCCAGACTTCAGATTCAACGTTCTAGATTCATTTCACATGGATCCTTCTAGCTGTAACAAATTCTCCAGCTCACAAGATTCTCTTCCAATCGTCATAGTAGTTAGTAGTTGACAGTTAGTTTAGTTAGACATTTTCTCTATAAATACACAACCGGTTGTTCATTGTAATTCATTGGAGTATAGTTTTCCAATCCCTCCTTTTACGGAGGTTTCTCTCCTCCTTCATGGAGTGTATTTCCTCCCTTCATGGAGTGCCTTTTCTTCTCATATTATGGAGTTTGTTCTTCTCCTTTATGGAGTTCAATTGAAGTTTCTTCATTCAATAAATTCTAACAAATTACGTGTCTCGACCAGCAGGCGAGTTGATTTTCGACGAGATGGGGCGGAGGTTTGGGATGAGAGGGCCGTTATGGAGTTTGTGGGTGGTGAAAACGGTGGCGGGGTTTCTGTGTTATTTGCTTGGGCGAGTGAATTTACTTTGGGATCAATTTTGGTAATGTGTTGCATCTCCTTGTTTGTACAGGCTGCTTCTGGCCATGCATTTTGTTTTAGATTGAAGGGGTGGGGTGGGAAAGAAGATGGATTTTCTTTCCTTTTTTTTTTTTTGGTTTTTGATTTAAGTTTTTTAATTGTTTAATGTGGTAAATAGAAAGTTACCGTTTTACCCTTTTAAAATTGATTAAAAGATTGTCAAAGTTTATTTTGATGGTCAAGTGTCGAAATTTTTTACGGAAATCATCTAAAGGGACCTCACATACAACATCTGAAAATGTTGGGGGTGACGGCTACAACAAATGAAATGTTTGGAAAATGTCTGCTAATGTTTCAAAAGTTTGGGACTTATGCTGCAATTTTCCCCAAAAAAAATCTCCATTCTCTTTTTGACATTTCATCTATATATGAACCATTAGGTAATTCTATTATGCACAAGTAACATTACTCTTTTTTCTTTTTCTTTTTAATTTGATTTTTAAGATTTTGATCCAATCAAATTTTATCACATTTGTAAGTCGTGACATAAATATAGCACAATCGATAATTTAAACGTTGATTTTTATTAAACTACAATTAAATTCTCTCTCAGGGTCTGCTTAATGGAGCTCAATGAACCAAAATCCATGCTTGGATTAGGAAGCATCTAGGGATTTTATACTTCTTTTGATTGAAGTCAGAGAATTGGATTTAGTTTAAAGAGTACTGTTCTTCGTCTTCTATTTTATGACGCGTTTGATAACCTTTTTTTTTTATACTTTTTCGAAGCAATTTTAGTTTTCAATGTAATAAGATTACAATTTCAAAAATGAATTTTTTTTTTCAGAATTTAAGTCATAATTCAAGATTTTTTTTTAATACTACTCGTATGCCTGTGCAATGCACAGACCGTGTTATTTTTTAAAGTAATGTTAGTGTATCTAGCGTTAAGGATTGATGTACATTAGATTGATCAGCAAAACAAACTTAATGCAACGAGGTAAATTTACATATAATGTTATTAATAAAGTACAGTCATAAGGCATTTAAAGAGCACAACGAAATAAAAATAAACTTTGATGCAAACAAAAAATAATTAGCAAACAAGAGTTAAGTGTACAAGGGTACTTGAACAACATGCTAGCATCTTCACTAGAGATGGTACCTTCTCATAATCCCCATTGACACAATATTAGATGCTTGACCTGTAGATGAATTAGCTTCTTTATATTCTTCCATTGTTAATTGTAATCACCAAATTATATGTATATAAAGCAAAACAAATTCACGATTAATTTGTAAAAGCTGAGTATATTACATACATGTCAAGTAGCATAACTATTCATGAAAAAATAATTATACCCAAAAATAGCGAGGAAAAAGAATAGCTACGTATGAGATGACAAGAGTGCTTAAAGAATTTAGCACACGTTTCCTTCAACAATACATGAACCCATTCAAAAACCAAACAATTAAATCTGAAGGAGTTCTTGTTGAATCAAAAAGTACTAAAAATGAAAAATTATACAGTGCGTCAAATGCAACCCAAATGTATAAACTAATATCACAATATAATTACAAAGCAACCAACAAGAAATTAAAGAAACATATCCAGTGTTTCTAATGGCAATAGAAAATATTTTCAAAATGAAACTAAAAAACCGGACATCTTAATGAAGGACATTCTTATGGTCGAAGTTAATGGCCAACTCGATCAAATATAGAGAACCCATAAAACAAGGGAACCATAAGCAAAAAGAACCAGGAAAAGGTTTTCAAATGAGAGCAGCATACCCAAATGAACTGGAAAATGAAAAACAAAAGAAACTTATCCACATTAATTAAAGTTCTGATGCAACATAAAAATATTAACAGTGGCAAATGCTTCAACATTTTGTCCAGCAATCTAAACAAACGAATCTCCCCGCCTTCGGAGTAAAAAGTTTCGTTAGTCACTAAACTTAGTACAATGTCATGTTGTAGTCACTGAACTTTGTTTTGCTGTTGAATGCTCACTGAACTTACAAACCCATCTCTCCATCCATCATTCCCCACAAAGCCGTTTGAAATTGTCTGATCTGGCTTGATGGAATTCCACGTGGCATTCAATGGTGTCAAAACTGATTCACGGTGGACGTGTGTTTCAGAATACACGATTTTATTCCATTCAAAGCTGAAACCCAATTTCCCCAATTCACTATCCCTGCCTCGCATGAACCCTAATTCAATTTCCCGCACTTCAAAACATCTGGATCGAACACATAGTCGCTTGCCAGAAGTTCTTCGCCTTCTAATGTACACCATCCCTAGCTGTAGGTGGTTTTCAATCCATAAACTTTGAACCACATCCCAGTTACATAAACGTTCAAAACGCGATGGAGGAAACTACAAGAGCCCAACCAACCGTGAACGGTGAAGGTAATCTCCTTAATTCTCATTAATTGGTGTGAAGAATATGTAATTGACACTCTTGAATGACCGAATTTTTGTTCAAATTAGCTAGCTGCATAAAATCGAGGAGAATTGTGAGATTTTTGTTCGTTCAGGTTGTTTGAATAATTTCTCATTGAAAGCACTTTGAATTTGGGTTCACCCACTAAGCATTTTTGAAATTGGATGCTGAAAATGAAGTGATCTCCATTAATTCATCTTGTTAGAGAATGCTCAAAATGATATGCTGGTCATTGTTTTATTTTGTTTGGGTCTGAAAATGAACTAATAGTCGTAGTTGTGATAGGAAATTATTGAATTAGCGTTGCAGACATTATTATGTTGCTGATTACATTGTATAATTTCTGTACACATCAACTGAGTACTTTTAATTTCTTCATGAAATCTGTTCTATATTATACATTACGGGTCGATTTTGTTTGTTTGATTTTATAGGGTAAACTGATAGGTGCAAGAGGGAAGGGCTCACCGAGCGATAACGTGCGTGAAGAACATCAAATGCTGTGAAGATTTTGTCAATTGAACAGAATGGCTGATTAATACTTGAACCGAATGGCAGCTTCTTGGGGCTCATTTGCTGTGAAGATTTTGTCAATTGAAATTGGAAAATTTTTGTTTTGTATGTTAAATGTCAGCATATATTAGAACCTTTCTTTTGATTCACAATTGGTGTCTTGTAATGAGAGCGAAGTGTTGCATGTTTGTAAAACTTTCTTTTGACATCTCATTTGGAGTCTATATGTTTTGTTAATGTATTTTAGATGTCCTCCAATGGATTTTGTAATCTTTTGTAAGTTTGTTGCTGGCAGTAAATTTTAAACTTTTGACAAGGCATTGTGAATTGGGTGTAGGCCTTTTGATGATGGGATATCAATGAAATACACTGGTTTTTGTCCATGGCAATATTCCTGTTATTTAGAACTTCTAAGTTTGTTGCTGGCTGTACATTTTAAACTTTTGACAGGGCAATTTTTGTATGCCCACATCACCTGTCAAGTTGTTGAAATCACATGTATTAGTGAAAGATTTTCTGGGATTTATTTTGTAATCAGCTTTAGGTAAGCAGCTTTATTTTCTGGAGCGTGCTGGACGTCCAGGGGCCTGGCCAAGAAGTTTTATCCTTATTTTCTGGGAGTCCACAGCAGATTGGTACAACAGTTTTAAAAAATTCCATATGATGCACTGCAGTTTATTAAGAAGTATATAATTAATAAACTTAGAAGTTAACTTTTAAGCAGCTTTATTTTCTGGTGGTGCAAGCCACAACATATAATTAAAGGCAAACTTAGAAGTTAAGTTTTCATGCTCAGCCAACAAGCCACAACATCATGTTCATACAGTTTCTATATGTGGGCTTGATGGTTTTGCTTGCCTCTCTTCTTGGTGTATAAAGGGACCAAACACAAGAAAATACAATCTGTACGATCCTCGCAACCACACATACATCATACTAGATATAAAACCATCACTTGCCATTAAATAAGAAAGCTACATAAGCGTTATTACAAATAAAGCTACATAAGAATTATATACGATTCTAAGATAAAGCCGTGACATGTAAGTGTGCATCTTCCACTGAAAAACTTAAAAAACTGCAAAGAATTATATACTGTTGTAACAGCAAAAAGTTAACATCCTTGTTCACAAAACAAAAACTACAATACACTTTAAATCCCATATCCACATTGATGTTTACAAAATCAGTCCACCAAAAGTTTTAATAATGGCAGTCAAATGCGATCATTTTCTTCATTTTTGTCTTCTGCCTGTGCATGGATCTTCCAACCATCAGGGTAGGCATGAATTGCATGGGCTATTCTTCAACTGGGTTTTGGGTCGAAGCAGGTCCCTTACCTCTGGATGAGACCAGTTTACCCTGGAATACAACCTAAATGCATTAGACCATTGTAGCTAACATTATAAAAAATAAAAAAATAATAATAATAAGCAAAGGTAATGTATAACTGGGCATCCACTACAGTTTCTCAGTAAACATATCATTGACCAGGCATGGAAAAGAATATCTGCTACATCTAAATGTTAAATGTTAAAAATAATATTTCCACTTGGTTAAATGTTAATGGCAAGATGTAAGAATGAAAACCCAGAAAATAAGAAAGTCACTTCATTTTCAACTTCCAATTTCAATAAATTCAATAGAGTTGAAAATGAAAGATAATCTCAGAATTATTTTTCAGTTGAAAATGGCAGGATCCAGTATAACTGCAGTAATTGAATTATTTTTCAGGCATTGATTGGTTTCTACTGCAAGGCTTGTATATTATGGGAATTACCATTTACTACAGAACACCATATACACCAAGACACAACACCAAAACATATATTATATGCTAAAAGTGTACCCAAACAGGGGGAGGAAAAAGAACTGGTTACCAAAGGTATGTTTCAAATTCAATCCAAACATGTTTTTGTATAAACATTTACGCTCAATCAAGATAGTAGTATAAGCTTAAAGAGCATGTTTGGATACCAACAATACAGAAAGATTATCAGTAGTAGCTCCCTTAGAGATCAAAATTCTTTGAATAGAATTCAATAACATTACAGAAAAGGGGGCCGTCTGTTCAATGTATTTCATATTGCTGTATTTCATATGCTAGCAATAGATTGCCAATCAACTTCAACTTCCAACATAAAAAATTGTTCATTCTCAAACCAGGCAATAAATTCACATTCAGACCGTTACATGGAAGTCCAGGATGTTACCTCTTCACCTCTTTTGCATTTTGAAAACTTTCACCTGCCAGTATGTGGGTTCGTACGCACAATCAGTATGTGGTTGCGAGGAAGACGAGGATGACGAGACGACCTACGTCCAATGTAATTGTGAAGGTGATGAAGATCTACCATTTCACCAAGTGTGGAAGAATCGATTTGGGGGAGGATTTTGAAGGAAATCGATCTAGGGCTGGGTGTTCGAATTAGGGACGAGAGACTTATGGATTGGGAAATGGTGAAGAGGATCGTGTTTTGGCTGTGAAATCGCGTCCACCATGGCCGAGCTTGACGCCGTTGACAGCCACGTCGCCTGCCGTCAAGCCACATGAGACGGGTTCAAACGACTGGGGCAGTGGGTGATGGATGGAGTGGCGTGTTTGTAAGTTCAGTGACCGTTGAGCAGCAAATGAAAGTTCAGTGACCACATCATGACATTGTGCTAAGTTTGATGATTATTGAAACATTTTACTCCCACCTTCGTACTCGTCAAAATATAGGGCTAAAATCTAGCCTTGAAGACAATTGTTAACAACATTTAAGCATACAAACATAAGCACTCAAGGCCTCCCGGGACATAGCTCAGTGGTGTAAATGACATGAGTGAGGTTATCTCACGTCTTGCTAGCAGCCGTAATGTAGAGGTTCAATTCCTGAGACATGAAATTGGACTCCTTGTAGGCGCAGTGTACATGCAACTCTTGTTTCCTGGTCTATAGGGGGCACATCCCGCAATTTACCTACCTTACAAAGCTCTAGGGGTGGGGCGGTGGGAGCCCTCAAGGTTGGGGTTCAACTTTGTTTTTTTTTTTTTTTTTTTTTTTTTTTTTTTAAACATAAGCACTCAAGGTAATTTTTGGAAGTAAGTGTCTCACCACCCTAAGCTGATGAACAGACTTATACAATTCTTTTTTCGGTGCACAAATATCTATGGTATTCTTGTGTGAAGAAAGAAATTCTATTGGTTTATATTTGAAGCAGGTGATACTTCATTGATTTCCTTTTGCAAATACCAAGTGATGGTCGTTTGCACACTATGGGTTATAGAGAGTTTGTTCAACATTTTTCACAATTTTAGCGAATTACATACGATATAATATACTGTAGCTTTATCCACTGAAATATATAACACAAAGTGAACGTTTGAACTCACATTTTCCAAATCACAATTACGTAACATATTAGATATCTTCAAAGTAGATAAAAAAATCTATGTTGGGAAGTTGTTACCCTACGGCACAGTTCAATGTTTGATTCATTTGGAAGAAAAAAATTGGGTTTCGAGAGATCTTCTTTTGATTGGTGTTTAAAGTAGGCTTAGGCAAAAATCAACCCAAACGGATCAATTTGTGTTGAATTTTGAGTTCAATTAGATTGAGTTGGGTTGAGACAACTTACAAAAATACCTTTAAAATTTGGAGTCTTTTGAAAAATCATATGAAAAGTTTATTTGAAATAAAAAATACTGTGTAAAATTAAAAAGTGACACAATGTCACTATTTTTATAAAAATTGTCACTTTTTTTTTTTAAATGTGACACAATGTCACTTTTAAAAGTTTAGTATCACTTTTATATTAAAAAAGGATATACAATCTCACTTTTATTAAAAAAATGATGTAATTTGTCACTAAAAAAAGTGATAAAATTTTCAAAAACGCGATAAAAAAAAGTAACACACTAAAAGAAGTGACAAATATCTAAAAAAGTGACAGAAATTAAAAAAAAAAGTGACAAACTTAAAAAAGTGACACAAATTAAAAAAAGTTGCATAGATTCAAAAAACAAGTGACACGGACTCAAAAAAAATGAAGCGACAAACACTTAAAAAATGACAAAATTCAAAAAAAGAAAAAAGTGACATTGACTAAAATAAAGCGACAAACACTGTAATAGCATCACCCATTTGTGCAGCACCAATAATCATGTTCTTAACATAATCAGTCATAAACCTCCTCATTATACATTTGACATTATTTTACAAATAGCCATCGAATCTCAAAAAGCCTTTGGACCAAATTTCATTCATAATAATTTCATTTTAAAATAAACCTTACATAACAACATGAAGAAACATGAATTTCGGTTTCTTCTCTCGAGCCAACAATGTAAAAAATGAAATAAACAGCTAACCAATTGAACTAACTCAAAACTAATAATAATAAGGTTCAGCTCCGCAATTGCCACAAACTCCATTGTCGGAGCTCAGCCTCAAGACAGACAAACACCCATTACAGAAAAATTACAAATAGATATAATAGAATTATAAAGCCGACCACTCAATTTCATATTATGGATATTTCTCCAATGAATTCGCCTCCTTGTCTCCAGGAATGGAAGATCCGAGACCCGTGATGACCCACCAAACCCATCACTCTCGGATGCAGGTTCAACAACATGAAATATGTAGTTCTGTGGAAGAGGATTTAGGACATGCAGTTGATGAAATGGGGACAATTTGAGCGTATTCATTACGGTAGTAAAAGTTTTAATTATTTTTAGGGTATTATTCTAATCGATCAGTTTTAGAGGGTATTGGGTCTAATTTTCCCAATTAAATTTGATGTTGGTTGGGTATTTAGGTTGGGTCTTGGGTTTTAAAACCCAACCGAACCCAACCCACCCAAATTGATAAATTAAAAAAATCTAAATAAATACTATAGTTTGTAATAATAGAAAATTTATTATGGTGCGACTCCAACACATAACGTTCTGACCAACAGTCGCTTAAGAGTATTAATTAATACGAGTAGTCTCGACTATCAGCTATCATAAATTAAACTCTTTTATTAATATCTTATAGGAGTTTTGACAGACAGTAGGCACAAAGAAAGAAATAAACAGGTTGTGACAATAGTTGATATATATAGCAATAAATAATAAACAATTGGCAGAAGACTGATAATTCTTGTAAATGTAATTGAAGTGCAGTCTTGACATAGTATTTCATACAAGTCCGAAGCTAGAAAAACACTACAGAATCTCAACAAAGTGAGATAAATTTTAAGTCAAAAAAGATAAATATGGTTTATGACTTGATTTTTTGAAAGAATTCTGCGAGTTCGAAATTTTTGAAATTGTATTCTCAATATATGGTAGTTGTGATTTTTTCTCAAAAATAATGGATCCAAATTGAATTAGGCCCAAGTCTGAACTGACCAACTCAACCCAAATCCACCCAAGCGTGATTGGTTTGGGTTTGATAAAAAATCGACCCGACAGACCCTCGCCCAATACTTGAAGGAAGTAGATTCATATACCAACCAACAGATGTTAAGAAGCCTTTGTGGGTCAAAACTCAGAGTAGGCCAGTGAATAACAAATCTTTGTAGATAAATCAAGTTATCAATGATAAAACTACCTAGCTAAAAAGGACCCTTGAGGGCATCTCCAATATGAGAACCGAAACACCAAAATGTACCATTATTTGGTGCACCGGAACTCCAATGAAACACTATAGTGTTCCACCATATTTGGTGCAACACTATTCACTTTGCACCAAAATGGTGCAAAGTGTATAAAGTCTCTTTTGCATACTTTTTTATCATTTTCCAAATAAATTTGTCAAAGGTATTTGTGTCATTTGTACTATATATTTTTTAATACAATAAATTATTATTATTTTTATTATTATTATTTACATTTTAAATGTAAGAAATAATAATTAATTAATTAATTAAAAAAATTAAAATGTAACAAACACGAAATATATTAAACAACGACATACATATGATAATCTAATTTTATATAAAGACAACGATACATAAAAAAAGTGCATAAAAAAAGCTTTTACTAATTATACTATATTGTTTATATTATTAATGAATTTAATTTTTTCCATAATTTAACGTAATTATTTATTTAGTAATGTATGTATTTAAAAAATAATTAAATAAATAATATTTCAAATAGATAAATTATTAAGAATGAAAAAATGGAAGAAAATTGTTAAACACTGTTCATTTGATGTAAATTTTGAAGATGAACTTTAGTTTGGTGCAGCGCTGGAGATGGTCTGACTAACCAATGTGATACCCAACTTGGTCACCTTCTTCACAATTTCGTGCTTTTGCCACCATTCTGGCAACAGCTACAATAACAAATCTTCTTGGCTGTGTACAAAATATATGCTCCATGTTCTCTCCTAGTAAGAATTGCGGGACTTGCGAGCTCTTTCCTTGAAAAAAGAGCAAATATTTGAAGAATAAAATATCTGGTTTCAACATATGCCAAAACTTTCTCCAACTACTAAGAACCTGTTTGGGAGTGATTTTGAGAATTGATTTTTTGACTGTTAGGAGAAAAGTGGGATCTACCTGTGAGAGAAGAAGTCAAATACGACGACTGAAATAGTGAAATAACGGTCAAAAAATCAATTTTTTAGAAGAAAAAATCGCTCCCAAACAGCCTTAAAGAAAGTAGCAATGGATACATACATTGGAGCAGAGAAAAAATTGTATATGAAAATTAACGAAGTAAAACAAGAGTGTCCCTTGTGACAATTGAAATCCACTTATGTATATTGCCATCAATATTCGATAACACAAAGCCTGCTTTTTGCACGTAATAGTAAGTGCGAATGTATTGAGAAGCATAGCAGTTTACTTTTGGCTCGTACATCTTATTAGCTCTAATTACTGTCGCAGCCCACACAACAGGCCCCATATTCTTCTATCCCAAATACTTGCATAAAAGCAACAAATATCCATGGCCGTTGCGACCTTCGTCAATCATCACCACCCATAGATTGACTACCAACTACCCCTTTAATTTTCGAAACCCAAGCTACTGGCTTGGCACCGACAGCCCACAATCCATCACTTTCATCACCAGAACACCCCGCAACTCACGACTTCTCTCTCCAAACCCAAATCCATTGTCACTTGCACCTCGATAGGTTGAACACAATCAACGACGATAGTCACTCTATCCTCTCTAAAATAGACACAGAAGAAACCAACCCAAACAGTAACCCGTTGCCAACTGCTTTCAGTTCTTGCCATCGCTATCGTCAATTGGAAATGTAAAATGAACGATTACCATGTGAATGGAGGAGATGTTAAACAAAAATAAAAATGATATTATAATGTAAATTCTTATATATTATAATATAGAAGACCCTATTTACAGGGTTATAAATAACATTAAAAGAAAATAAATATAAAAGGAAAGATTTAGTATTAATTACACAATCAACTAATAAAGAAAATAATCCTATCTTAAAATGTAAAATATTCTTGGCAATATTTCTATTTTTAACGCATTCTTCTCAAACTCAATATGGTATCGAATATTGAGTTTGAAGAAATCGATCCAATCAAATCTTTCAAATTGATGTAGAGTGAATTCCAAGCACTCAATGTCTTTGTCATTGTTAATGAAGATAAGTGTCTTCTTGTTTACTGGAAGAAAATATTTTGATGGATTTTTTTTTTTTAAAGGTGAAAAATAAGGAAGAGAGTGTACAAGAAAAATGAATGTTTTAGGTTTAGCAAAAATATTTTCAATTGCGAAAACAATAGAAAAACATGGAAAAAAAATCGGTAAAATTCAAGGTACCGACCCTCCAAAAGTTTTTTTTTTTTTTTTAAACATAAAAAACCTCTAGTTTGTTTAAGAGGCGGGAGAGTGTCGGTAAAATTCAAGGTACCGCCCCTCCAAAAGTTTTTTTTTTTTTTTAAACATAAAAAACCTCTAGTTTGTTTAAGAGGCGGGAGAGTGTCGGTAAAATTCAAGGTACCGCCCCTCCAAAAGTTTTTTTTTTTTTTTTTAAACATAAAAAACCTCTAGTTTGTTTAAGAGGCGGGAGAGTGTCGGTAAAATTCAAGGTACCAACCCTCCAAAGTATTTTTTTTTTTTTTTTCAACATAAGAGAACTCTACTTTTTCAAGAGGCAGGGAGAGAGCCAATAAAGTTCAAAGTACCGACCTCCCAAAATAAACCACAATTAAATTCCCAAGAAAAAAGGGGAAAAACAATTTAATTTTTTTTAAACAACTCTAAATAATTAAAACATGAAATAGAAGAAGAATTATAATTTACTTCTCTTCATTTAGAGGAATACTTTCATGTTGAATTCGGTATTGTAAATTTTTGATAAGATTATTGAGCTCCTCCTCAGATTAACATATAGCAGAACCCAGTTAGGGAGGATGCATGAAACTCCATGCCATCAAGCCAATATTCAATAATAAGTCCCATGCCATTCCCAAATTGCATGTTTTTGAATTGTTTATTTATAAAGAATTCTTCCATCAACACTTCTTTAACTTCTATGCATAAATTTCTTTAGCAGCTTCTTAATTCCCCTAGCTTGCTTCCAATTTGTCGAAATGTTTTGGAGGTTTGAAAACAAAAATATTCTTTTCTAGAAAAAAGCTGATCAGGAGCAAGAAAAAAATATGATTGAACGAGCGGCCCAAGGCCGCTCGCCAAAAGCGAAATTCAAAAGTTGATTTGTTTAGAATCAAACACGCTCTGATACCGTGTTAAGAAAAATAAAAATAATATTATAATGTAAACTCTTATTTATTATAATATAAAAGACTCTATTTATAGGGTAACAAATAACACTAAAAGGAAATAAACATAAAAGAAAAGATTGTGTATTAATTACACAATCAATTAATAAAAAAAATAATCCTACATTAAAAGAAAAAATATTATGAAAAATATTATTGACAATATTTCTATCTTTATCAAATATGGAGAGTCAACTTATTTGAGAATGAAAGAGTGGTGAAAACGAATGGTGAAATTGAATGGAAGTGTTGACACATAAAAATTCAGCCCAAATCGAACAGTCCAAGGAGTAAAGCCCAATTGGAAGATCCCCAAATCAGATAGCCCAAAGAACGAAGTTCAATCGAACGAATCAAAGTGAAGGCCCAAATAAGGGGCCCAAGAGTGCGGTAACGCCATCGCCCAAGTTTGCAAGTCGCCCAGAATCTGAACGAATGGAGTGTCATACGGTCGCCCAGAGTTGTTATTCTATTCTCGCCCAAACCTTCAAGTCGCCCAAGGTATCAACAAACATAACGCATTGTGGTTATCAAGAAATGCAGTTATCAAGGCAGTTGTTAAAGTAGCCCTATCACATTCCACAACTCAAGGAATTCAATCGAAAGCGGTTGAACGATGAAAGATAATGGCAGCAGTTAAAAGACAGTTTCATGACTAAATGGCCACTACAAAGGAAGTGGGTAGTTATAGGACGATCAAACAGTTTTTAGAGTAGTTAATCACAAAGAGATTGTCTATGCGGTATAAAAGGGAGAAAGAACGTAGAAGCAAAAGATCGAATCCAAAACTCTCGAACAGAGAATATGTAACTTTCATTTCCTTAGCTTTTAGACTTAAACACTTTTCTTTCTATAACTCGTGTGCTTGCGCCCCTTGGAGGCACGTTGTTTTTCGTTTCCAATTGTAAAGTTCATCGCCAATAAAAGAACACTCCTTTTTGGGACTTTGTCTCAAGAGGTTTCGTTCCTTACACAATCGTCTGATCCTCTTTAATTGTTAGCGAATTAACCCGCGCGAAACAATTTGTCACGCCCAGTGGGACAGTGGTGTTAGGTGTTGAAAGTACAAAAGGTGAAACAATATGCCTCAGAGATCCGACAAGGAAGGAGCAAGTCAGGGAGGAATCCAGTCTGTAATCGAGCGATATGAGGAGCAGCATGCCTCTCCACGAACAGATGGACAAAATTAGAGCAGTAACAGTCGTTACGAACCAATGACGGAGTTGAGTCCTCGAACCATGTGTGCATTGCTTGGAGAACTCACGTAAGACGTCGTTGAACAGGTAAATCTTCGAAGTATTCATAATATGGAAAGATTTACACAAAATTAAAATGCACACTATGACAATATGGCCAAACAGCTAAAGACGTTAAACGAAACAATGAATAAGTTAGTAGGCCAAATATGTCAACCGGCTATACCTCTTACAAACCACTTTCAAACCAGGACAATTGTGGGACATAATCCTTCTGTCCTAAATCCGAATCAAGGGGTAGAACCGCTTTCTGGGCCCTCCACTTCAAACCAAGGGGGTACTACAGTGCCAAATCAAAACAATGGTAGTGGCATGCCTAATTTGGGGGGTAGTCCAAACGTGAGAGATAATGTCCTAAACTATGGACAGAATATTCTATGTAGTCATGAGGGAACAGATGTCCAGGCTAATGGTAATGACCCTAATTATGGTAATTTTGTTGCCAATCAAGGACCAAACATCAGACCTCATGCAAATCAATCGGTTAATCAGCCTGTAGTAATTCCATATGATCCCAATGTCATGTTGAGGAACCAGATTATGGAAATCGTGCAGAATCAGATGGCTTTTGGGGTACGTCCTGTCATTAGGCCGACGTACACAAA
>NW_019266740.1:979354-979572 GCF_002742605.1 Olea europaea var. sylvestris
TGAATCAAAGAGAAAGAACCAAAAAAGGACGAAAACGTCCTGTGTGCAAGGTGTAAAAGGGAAATAAATGGAGACAAGGAGAAACCAGGGACATGGCAGCATCCTCATCGCCCTGCCTTCTTACCAAACATTCAGCTTGGTAGAGGGCGAGGTACATCATTCTATAGAGGACCGCCTTTTGAAAGGCAGTTCAGATCAGCAGATACTGGAAGAACATT
>NW_019266740.1:979882-984777 GCF_002742605.1 Olea europaea var. sylvestris
CCTCCTGTCATGGCCAATAATTACCTACTGGCCAATGAATTCAAGAATAAGGAAAAGGAAGAAGAGAGGGAGGACAACGAAGGAGAAGCCTGCGTGCTGGTGTGTGAAGAAGGCCAGGCTTCTGGAGAGGCCTACAACGATGAAGAGGACGATGGGATGACAGACATTGAAGAAGAAATCGACCTAGAAGCAGAAAGGAAAAAGAGAGGAGTATCGCGCAATACTCTGTTTAAGCAAGTACATCAAGAAGGAGTTCGCGAAGTAGACTTATTGGGGGAGCCATCTGGGCGTCCTTTCGATTTCTACGTACTGTACGGGACACCCAAAAGAAAGAAGAGAGTGCCTCGCTCTGAGAAGTATGGGTCACCTCCAAGAATAATGCCCCCTCCCACAGGTTGGATAACTGATGAGGAAGCATTAGAAAAAAGTAAGAAGGAAATTCAGGAGACAGAGAATCAGCGTGACATACTGCACGTCGACCTATCACAAGGGGATAATTCGACAGAAAACAAGCAAGAGGTAGAAATAGAGGCTGTCGAAAAGGTTGTTTTTAAACGACCAGCCATGAAATTGACAAAACACCTGAGGCCATTATACGTTAAAGCTCTAGTTAACGGCGTCCCAGTGGCAAAAGTGCTTGTCGACAATGGAGCAGCTATAAACACCATTCCATCCAGGATGATGAGAAAGTTCGCAAGGACAGAGGGTGATATGATTCCTACAGAAGTCATCCTCACTAGCTTCAATGGAGGAGCAACTTCAGCTAAGGGAGTTATGCCATTAGACATAACTATAGGTACGACTACCAGGACCACTGTCTTCTTTGTAATAGATGGTCCTACTAGTTACAACGTGCTTCTAGGAAGAGATTGGATACACGGAAATCACTGTATACCCTCGTCACTCCATCAATGCCTGATTTTTTGGAATGACAAAGGTGAAGTAGAGGTGGTACAGGCCGATCATAGGCCTTTTGTCTCAGAAGCAAATTCGGTGGAAAAGTTCATGTACGAAGGAAACTATGGACCTGTCAGAGTGGTACAAGACGGGGAAGAAACTCAGGTTGTTGTGCGAAGCGAAGAACCATTCTCAATGGACGCACTCACTGAGATATTCAAACAGATGAGGCTAAATATAGTGGCACTGGAAGAGCCAGTGATTGGCAAAAGAATAATCAAGGAATCTTGAATGGATTCTGAGTTGCAAAAGCAAATGGCCGATATTCAGGCCTTCAAAGCCAGACTGATGGCTTTCAATAAGGAATGCAATGACAAAGCAAAGGAAGAGACTGCCCTAAAAGCGCTGAAGGACAAGTTGGCAGTATTCGAGTTAGAGCAAAGCCTTGGCCGAGAAGTCAACAAGGTGGACTGTTTGGAAGAGGAAGTACTTACAAAAGAACTGGACGACGAAGTGATGCGGATTGCCAAACCTGGATACGCTCAAGCGCAAGACCCTCTGATCAAAGTAAATATCAGCGATGAAGGAGAAGATCACCCAACGTTCATTAGCCAGATGCTCGACCAAGAGGTTAGTAACAAATTAATCGCTTTGTTAAAAGAGTATAAAGATTGTTTTGCTTGGGAATATGAACAAATGCCTGGTTTAGATAGAGACTTAGTGGAATATAGATTACCAACTAAGCCTAATTTTAAACCTCATAGGCAACCTCCTAGACGTTTTGCTCCTAATGTACTCCCTGAAATTAAGAAAGAGATAGAGCGATTATTGAAAGCAGGTTTCATAAGAACAACCAGATATGTTGAATGGTTGTCGAATATTGTGCCAGTACTAAAAAAGAATGGTAACTTAAGGGTGTGTATAGATTTTAGAAATTTAAACATAGCTACACCCAAAGATGAGTATCCAATGCCCACGGTGGATTCTTTAGTAGATTCAACTGCCGGACATGTCATGTATTCTTTCATGGATGTGTATTCAGGATACAATCAAATCTATATAGCTGAAGAAGACATACACCAAACTGCCTTTAGATGCTCTGGGTCTTTAGGATATTTTGAATGGGTGGTTATGCCTTTCGGCCTAAAAAATGCAGGGGCAACTTATCAAAGGGCAATGAATTTAATCTTTCACGACATGATAGGAAAGTTTGTTGAGGTGTATGTAGACGACATAGTAGTCAAGTCTATTAAAGAAAAAGACCATTTCGAGCAGTTAAAATGTTCGTTTGAACGAATGAGGCAATATAAGCTAAGGTTGAATTCCTTGAAGTGTGCATTTGGTGTTAATGCAGGGAACTTTCTTGATTTTTTAGTACACAAGAGAGGGATTGAACTTGATAAAAATAAAGTGAAGGCCATCTTAGAAGCCAAACCACCTAGCAATAAAAAGGAGTTGCAAAAGTTTCTAGGCCAAGTAAATTTTTTTAAGACGCTTTATTTCTAACTGTGCAGGGCGAACTAAAGTTTTTTCACCGCTATTAAAGCTGAAAAATCAGGACGAATTCGTCTGGAAAGAAGAACATCAAAGGGCTTTTGAAAGCCTGAAGACATATCTATCAAGTCCACCAGTGTTGGTGTCATCAATCCAGGGACGGCCAATGAAAGTATATGTATCGGCTGAAAAAGAATCAATAGCTGGAATGGTCGCACAGGAAGACCAATTTGGTGAAGAAAGGGCAATTTATTATTTAAGTAGACGGTTAACGAAATGTGAATGTAATTACTCTGCTGTTGAAAAATTGTGTCTAGCACTGTATTTCACATGTACAAAATTAAGGGCTTATTTACGGCCCGTAACCGTTTATTTAATTTCTAAAGTAAATTTAGTCAAATATATGTTCTCGCGCCCTATTTTACACCAAAGGGTAGGCCTTTGGACACTAGCTTTATCAGAGTTCGAAATACAATATATACCTCAAAAGGCAGTCAAAAATCAGGCTTTGGCTAACTTTCTAGCCGATCATCCATGCCTTGACATGCCTGAAGAAATCGAATTAGAAATCAATTCGTTCGAATTAAAACCTTGGGTGTTGTATTTCGATGGGTCAAAAACCTCTATAGGTGCAGGAGTAGGGGTAGCATTGATTAATCCTTTAGGGATTTGCTACAAGTTTACATTCACCTTAGACAGAATGTGCACCAACAATCAGGCCGAATATGAAGCTTTAATTGTAGGCCTAGAACTAATGGTAGATATGGGAATAAGAAATGTGATCGTTAGGGGCGATTCTCAATTGGTGATCCATCAATTGATCGGTGATTTTAAATGCCAAAGTGATTCCATTATAAGTCAGTACGAGATCGCCCAAGAATTGCTAGAAGAATTCGATCAAGTAGAACTCCAATGCGTTAATAGGATATATAACGACATGGCAAATGAGTTAGCCCAAATGGCATCAGGGTACTCAAAGGTTTTGAATTGGAAGTCTACTTGTGAATATGGAATCATATTGCCCGTGATTCAAAGAAGGGCGAGAAAAATTGAACTTCACTGTATACAAAATGGAGATGCAGTGGATTGGAGAACAGAGATTAAAGGGTTCCTTAAAGAACCTAATGGAGGGATTAGCAGGAAGACAAAGCTATGTTTGCCGAATTACACACTAATAGATAAAGAATTGTTTAAGAAACGCTCTGATGGTGTATTACTAAAGTGTGTAAGTTTGCAAGAAGCCAAGACGATCATGGCTGAAGTGCACGAAGGGATATGTGGAGCTCACCAAGCTGGCCAAAGGATGAGATGGTTAATTATTAGGAGTGGATATTTTTGGCCAAAGATGGGAGAACTATGCGTTCAGTATGCAAAAAGTTGTTTAGCATGCCAAAAACATGGTCCAATACAAAGGGCACCAGCACGAGAGATGGCACCTATTATTAAACGTTGGCCGTTTAAAGGTTGGGCGATAGATCTGATAGGGAAGATCTACCCTCCATCGTCCAAGCAACATACTTTTGTTATAGTTGCAGCCGACTATTTCACCAAATGGGTAGAGGCGGTACCTTTGAAAGAGATCACCTAGAAGAATGTTATAGAGTTCATTCGTGATCACATTATTTATAGGTTTGGAATTCCACAAACTTTAATGGTAGATCACGGAACATCTTTGAATGGGGATTAAGTGAACAAATTTTTGAACGAGTTTGGGGTTAAATTAGTAAACTCCACACCGTACTACGCTCAATCCAACGGACAAGCGGAATCTTCTAATAAGGTTCTAAAAAATATCATCAGAAAGATGATAGAGGAAAACGCCAGAAATTGGCACGAATGTTTGAACAAGGCCTTATGGGCTTATAGAACATCACCTCGGTCAAGTACCAAAGTTACTCCTTTCCAACTTGTTTATGGACAGGAGGCCATTTTGCCTATGGAAATCAACGTGCAATCAATTCCAGTGTGCTTGCAACATAAGTTGAATGATGATGCGTATGCCGAGTCACTAGTTCAAAATTTATTAAGTTTAGATGAATTGAAGTTGGACATTTTAGATAGGTTGCAAGTTCAAAAGCAAAGAATGGCTAAATTTTATAATAAAAAAGTCATAGCCAAGTCGTTCAGCCTGGGTGAACTAGTTTGGAAGAAGATACTCCCTTTGGATACCAAGGATCCAAAGTACGGTAAATGGTCGCCCAACTGGGAAGGACCATACAAAATAAACAGTGTATTGCCTAATGGAGCATACCACTTGGAAGATTTAGACGGCACCAAGCACGTAAGGTTCATTAATGGAAAATATTTGAAAAAATATGTTCCTTCTTTATGCGAATGTGAACAGATAAAAACATAACCAAACATTCTGAACGATCAAAAGATAATAAAGACAGAGCGAAATACGTTCGAATAAAGTTCTTTATTATCAAAAGTTCATTACATGAATACAAAAGATACAAATAATGGATGTGTTACAAAATACAACTAAAGTAAGATGATCTCCC
>NW_019266740.1:985627-990199 GCF_002742605.1 Olea europaea var. sylvestris
TTGAGTACGCTTGGCCTTTAGTTCAGCATTCTTGGCCAGCATAGAAAGGACCTCGGAGTGAATGACCTTCAACGTCGCTTTAAAGTCGGCAGAAAGATTGAGCGACGGAAGCGTCAGTGCTTGCTCTAACTTCGCACTCAAGCGCTCAAGTTCATCCTTGTGTCTGGCAGCACTAGCCCTTCCAATGTCCATGTCCATGAAGGACACGTACTCAAATACCATACGTACTCAAATACCAACTCCTTCAAGAACTTCAAATCATCTTCTGAAGAAGCAGCAGGACAATCAGATGGAGCAGGGCGAGGCATTTGGACCTGCCCCCAGGAAGCGAACAAATCCTGGATAGAACGCACAATCCTGTCAGCATCCTGCAAAGAAGATTGCCAATATTAAAAATCCTCACTACAACGAACAAGGTGGAAATAGAAATGGAGCAAAAAGAAAAAACTACCTCGTCGACAATCGTAGAAGATGGCGCGCCCTCAGCCAAGCTGGCCACCAACGACTCATCCATTCGTGAGGACTTCCCCTTGTCCGAGCGAGAAGATGTTGCCACAACGGGCGGACTCATAGGAGTATCTGCAAAGTTCAAGAGCAACAAATCAGAAACCAATAGCACGAACAAAGGTAAGACGTGAAGACTTCCCCTTGTTCGAGCGAGAAGATGTTGCCACAACGGGCGGACTCATAGGAGTATCTGCAAAGTTCAAGAGCAACAAATCAGAAACCAATAGCACGAACAAAGGTAAGACATCAAAAACTGAATTACCTTCTGCTTCGATGATTGGGGGGTCGACGCCCTGGGAAGAAGGTGGCTCATCCATGGGTTGTGATGAAGACTCTGGGACTGAAGATGTATCTTTAAGCATGGTCCCATCATTAACCGGTTTGGATAAAGTAGCCTCAGCAGAGGATGATGGAGCAGGAGTTGTCGATGCCAAAGCCTTTGAAGGGGAGGCTGAGCTTTTCTGAAAAGTCCAAAAGATCATCAGTACACAGAAAAGTTTCAAATGTGGAAAAGCATACTTGTAAATAGACCAATTTAATTACCTTCCTCCTGACGATAAGAGGGGCATCATCATCATCATCATCATCATCAACATCATCCTCCAGAATGGGACATGCTGAGGCTGGCCGTTTGCGGCTTGGAGCACTCTTGACCGTAGTAGGCCTGGCGGGGAGAGAAGAAGATGGACGAGCAGATGGTTTAGTACGACGAGAAGGAGAGGGGTTCCGAATAGACAAAGAAGTGACCAAAACAGGAGGAGGAGAAGAAATACTCGGTTGGTCTAATGAATGAAAGGCACGATTGGCCTCAGTCGCAAATAATCTGCGCTTCACCGATGGCCAAAGTTGTTCAAAAAGAAGGTGAGTAGCATGACAAGAATTAAAAGGGGCCAATGAAAAGTGGCTTGATAAATGGAGGTTGCGAGCGTTTATAGCCTCTGCTTCCGTCTTATTAATGGTATGAAAACGGTCAATTAAGTTCTTCGAATAGCAAAGAGGAACAGGCCAAGTTTGGCCAAAACCAAGCTGACGAGCAAAAAATTGGGGAGCATAAATTTCTACCCCCACTTTGGCATTGGTCCCAGTTAAGATATCATGGAAAAACTCCCTCCCAGTTAAGAACTGGATCCAAATGAGCAGGGAGGTGCTCGCGCTATCTATAGTGGAAGGGGGATGTATATAGTTTGGAGTCAAAAAAGGAGGAAAAGGAAAGAAGGAAGAAATTGAATCTAAAGAATAAAAGAATGAAAAAATGCCCCTTCTGGACATATTTACAGGAGTTAAGGCCTCCATAGCTAGCCCGTAACAGCTAGCAGAAGGACGAGAAATGGATGGAGCACCAAGCAATGGAAAATAGGATCTCAACCGCAGTTGAGTGAACCAAAGAGGTCCACTGCCAGTGGGAGATGCACCATTCTTCAATTGAGCTTGAAGAAAAGCCATACCTCTATAAAGGACAGTCAAAAACAAAGAAGATAAATTCAAAGGCCTGCCACGCGCCAATTCGTGCACTATAGGTAAATAACTCAGAGAAGGTTTTATACTTGGCACGCACAACATATATTTACAAAGCCAAACTAAAAGGAAGGCCACTCGCTCAGTATGGGTAGGCTCAACACTCGAATGATTATGGAGGGTCTGCAGGCTTGAATAAGAATCGGTGTAGTTTTTACTGAACTGTGGGGCGCCACCAGAAACTAAGATACCTGGAAAAATGGTATCGCCCAAAGGTGGTAAATTCACCAGGGCCCCAACATCCCTTAACGTAATAGACATGGGGCCAAGGGGAAAAATAAAGGTGTTGTACTCAGGGGACCAAAAACTCAAAGCAATTGAAAAGAGCGCTGAATCAAAAGTAGGGGGGCGAATAGAGACTTCTAACAAATTAGAAATCCTAGCGCTATCAAAAAGTGCCTTAGTAGGACCATGGCCCACCAGGCGAGCATGCCACCTACGAAAAGCTACATCAGATTTAGGCCAAGTGCGAATACCTCTTTCGCGAAGTGGCTCCAGCGGCAGAGAGTTTAGAAAAGGAGGGCCATGAGTGCAAGGAAACAGCTGACCCACCGCCGCCTGTTCAACTGCCTCCGCATTGTTGAAGAAATGACCCAAGTAAAACTCATTACGTCCAACATCGGCGGGCACGAGAAAACTTGGGGTTATGTATGGACGACTCAGAAGTTTCTGAAAGTCATCAAAACTAAAGGAGTCCCTAGCTTGAGATTGTGAAGCAGCCATTGGAGAAGGAACGAAGCTTTTCAGGGTTACGTAACAAGAAAGCAAAAGATGAACAATGAATCGTGAAAGAGACGCAAGAAATATGAGGCGTGGTTTGATAGCAGTGAAATGGCGTGTTTGGGGTTTATAAGGGTTTGCAAAATGACGCACTTTTTCAAGTTATAGAAGGAAACAATGATTGAAATTCTTTGGAATTTCGAACGTTGCTGGAAACATGAAGTGAATATGGCAAAATTCAATAATCATTATTAATTCTGCCATATTGGGGGGTAATTGTTGACACATAAAAATTCAGCCCAAATCGAACAGCCCAAGGAGTAAAGCTCAATTGGAAGATCCCCAAATCAGATAGCCCAAAGAACGAAGTCCAATCGAACGAATCAAGGTGAAGACCCAAATAAGGGGCCCAAGAGTGCGGTAACGCCATCGCCCAAGTTTGCAAGTCGCCCAGAATCTGAACGAATGGAGTGTCATACGGTCGCCCAGAGCTGTTATTCTATTCTCGCCCAAACCTTCAAGTCGCCCAAGGTATCAACAAACATAACGCATTGTGGTTATCAAGAAATGCAGTTATCAAGGCAGTTGTTAAAGGAGCTCTATCACGTTCCACAACTCAAGGAATTCAATCGAAAGCGGTTGAACGATGAAAGATAATGGCAGCAGTTAAAAGACAGTTTCATGACAAAATGGCCACTACAAAGGAAGTGAGTAGTTATAGGACGATCAAGCAGTTTTTAGAGTAGTTAATCACAAAGAGATCGTCTATGCGGTATAAAAGGGAGAAAAAACGTAGAAGCAAAAGATCGAATCCAAAACTCTCGAACAGAGAATATGTAACTTTCATTTCCTTAGCTTTTAGATTTAAACACTTTTCTTTCTGTAACTCGTGTGCTTGCGCCCCTTGGAGGCACGTTGTTTTTCGTTTCCAATTGTAAAGTTCATCGCCAATAAAAGAACACCCCTTTTTGGGACTTTGTCTCAAGAGGTTTCGTCCCTTACACAATCGTCTGATCCTCTTTAATTGTTAGCGAATTAACCCGCGCGAAACAGGAAGAAAAAGATATTGGCCTTTTGTACAGATAATACCAATCGTACTGGGAATTGGGAAAGCTTATCCCAATCGCCAAACTTCCACTGTGATAAAGGAGAGGTAATAATGGATACTTTACAAAAATCTCAATCTCGAATGTGAAAAGAAGGATCTAATAATGGACCATGAACAGTGTTCTGAGTGAGATTCTCTCTTTTAATAATGTGTATAGGGGAGCTACAGAGAGAAATATGTAAGTGTTATGCCCTAGATCCAATTGATTTAGGTTGTAAACGCTTTTAATATATTTAATGCATTTGATTTTGGCGAGATCTATTATTTATTTGAATTAATTTTGTAATAACTAATATTAAATAATGGAATCCGAAGATCTAATTTTAGGTAATCTGTTGATCACAAGGAGTTGTGATTGTGAGATACAAATTACATATAATTGGATCTTGAATAAACCATGGTCGTAAGTAATAACGAGATACGGATATCGTTAATACAGTTAGACCATCACGTGTGGCATTTCTTACTTGTGAAGTAAGTAGCTGATCTCACGAGCTAAAGTGTGGTGACACTTAAATGAACACGTGGATGTTTTGTTATAGAACAAAACATTGGAGACCCGCTAAGAGATTCCACATGGATAACTATCTGAGTGTCAGTGGCTAATCTCTAACGTTCGGTAGTGGAATTGGTCCTTTGACTTGAGGTCGTCATGATACCTTATATGAGGACAGTCATATTTTGGCGGTGTTGGATGTTGCTCTGAAAGGGGCCGCTAATAC
>NW_019266740.1:990636-1047635 GCF_002742605.1 Olea europaea var. sylvestris
TTATTTATAATCCCGAATTAATTAATTGGATTAATTAATTCACGGACCAGGTTTGATTAATTGGATTAATTAAATATTGGACCGGACCGGGCCGGGTCCGTTTGGGTTTATATATATATATATATGCAGCTAGGGTTTGAGGTCCATTAAGTTATTCATTATTCTTGCTAGCACAAGAAAGAAACCCTAGCAGTTGCTGTCTTCTCTCTGTGTGGATTTCATTGGAGGCTGGACAATTGGACAGCTGTGGGAGGCAGATTCAAGCTGCTGGAAAGGAATAACGCGAAAGAGTTTGCAAATCACAAGTAAAGGTATATTTCTCATCACAGTTTTTATCTAAATACAAAGCTGAATCCTGAATGGGAATTGAAACTTGTTAAATTCCGCTGTGCATATTTAAGTAAATTCCCAACAAAATAATAGTAGAGGAATCGGTTTGGAACCAACCTAGTATGAAAATGGCCCAAGAATGAATAGTATAACTCCATCCTCTCTTTTATTGTAAGTAGGATAGGATGTAAATGGATATTAATTGGTTTCTGTAATATAAGAACGTGGTCCTAATCGATGATCATTAAAGGATAATTGATTTTTCGCTCACTCATTGTATTCCTTTTTTCAAAAAACATTTAGGCTGTAGTTGTGTTCAGATGATAATAATAAAAAAAAAGAATAAATCGTGCCTCAATGAATTCGTAAATTTCTTCATATGTTCTCCAGTCATACTTGCCATTCTACATATCACAATATGAAACCATTTGTCTTTCGTCGATAATTAGCAATTTGTGTGTGATCATGAAAAAGTTAGCGCTTGGAATTATGCCTCTAGGGTGACATGCAAAATTCGTGATTATTTGTGACTGTATTTATGTGATTGTGTTAATGTGACATACAACATTGTGACTTAAAATTGTGAAATATAGCAATTGTGACCTATGTAGTTAACTTATAATAACATGTGCGCTATACAAATTGAAATTCAACAACCGTGACATTTGTATCATGCATATGATCTACATGGCGTTACATTTTCATTAAATGTATGCTATATGTTGTCTCATGTGTAATTAGTATACGGGACCGAGTCACAAATATTTCAATTTGTTGCAACTGGAGGACAGATTGACGGATTATCGTCCATTTTCTCATTGTCGATAAAAAAATATATTATTTTTTTGACCTATTAAAAGAACGGTAACATTACAATTCAAAATCTTCTACATAAAATAATAAAAATTAAAAATATTAATCATCTTGTTCCCCCAACTCCGCAATCACACCACACTAGAAGAAATTGAACCCAGAAGTTGTATTTAATTTCTAATTTCATACAAACATTTATTAAAAGGGGGAAAATCCATGGTTTTGTCATTCAAATTCTTACTTTTTAAATGTTTGATTGACATTTTTTTATAAAAAATACTTTTAAAAGTTGATCACGTGATCACATTTTTTTTTCAAAAAATCAGGAAAATATTTTATTTATGAATGGGACTTGGATTTTTATCCCAAAAATTCAACTTTATGAAAAAGTATAAGTTTTATGCATTGAAAATTAAGTCAATAATCATGTTTAATTGATAATTAATTATGCAAATAAGTTAGGACAATTCAATTACCTATATCTTATTTTCTTCCCATACAAGTTCTATACTTTCGATTAAACACACCATAAGAATATATAAAGCATCAAATTGGGGAAGAAAATAAGGATCCTAAGTCTAACCTCGAACCAAATGCGACAACAAAAGCAAAGAATCCCAAATTCTACGATAGGATTGTTGCAGGTGTGGGAGGTTTGGGAAAGAAGATGAATATTTGTTAAATTTTTTAAAATTATTTTATGAGGGAAATGCAAAGATAAAATTTCACTATTCTTTTAATTTGTCAAAATAAATCAATTTTAATACATTTTTCTATTTTTTTTTCTTTTCAATCACACATTTTTCAATAAAAAAATATAACACGTAAATTAAAATCTTTTCATTCGTTTTTAATCATACATTCTCCAAAAAATACTATTTCGAAATACACTTTATCCAAATTTCTTATTACTCCCTTCGTCGCTTGTAAACATGTTGATTTTATTTTTCACACGGATTAAAAAATTTTATTTAATGATATTGAAAAAATAATTTTTACCAAAATTTATTCTAATCTACTCTTATTTATATTTATACAATTTCAAGATTAAGTGATGAACATTGTTTATAACCTGGCAAATTAAATAAGGGTTTATTAGCAAATGAATAGAACAAGACATTCTCAATAAAAAAATAAGAATAATTTAAATAAAAAAAGTGAGCTTGCATAAATGGAACAGAGATAATTCAGTGGTTGTCAAATAGGGCAAGGTAATTCAAATAGAAACTCAACATGATAAACTCAAATAGAAATTCAAAACATTATTTCAACATGAATGAACTTTGAATAAACACTGTTTGGCCCGAATTAAATTACATTCTATCTTTCTCTCTTCTATTTTCATTCATATAATCTTTTATAAAATAATATTATACATAAATTGAAAAAAAAATTCATCCTTTTCAACTATTTATTTTTTAAAAAAATATTATTTCATCTATTTTCATTTCTAGAAAATGGGACAAACGAGGGTTTTTACTCGAGAAAAATAACATCATTTCAAACTTACGTCACTGGTGACGAATCCAAATCGGATCTTCCGCAGCACAACTCGGATTTTGAGAACATACGTCACTTGTGACGAAAACAAATCGGATCTTCCCCTGTACGCGGGCACATTCATCGTAATCCCCTAGTCACCAGACAGCGGCCACACATTCAAACGCTAAAGTAAAAGCAGCCCGTAATTAGTGCGAAAATTACAATTTGGTAACTGATCTATTGGAAATATAGTAAGTGGGTTCTCAATCTATTATTTTGATTGTTTCAATCCTCAACCTTTTCTCCTTGTAGCGTTTGAGTTTCTAGTATATTATTCTATTCTTATTTGTGATTAAAAACTCTTTTTTTTTTTTAATTAAAATAAGATTTTACTCTTATACTCAATTCAAGAAAAAAAATAGAAAACTAAAAATAAAAAGATGTAGCTATTCACTGTGAGACGTGATCAAAGAACAAATTGTGAGAGTTTTGATGATAAGTGAAATTAAAGGTTGACTGGTTGAGGTGTTGATACTATTAAAATGTAAGGTTAGAACTTATTTACGACATCCCTGCAATCCTCACCTAACCCCATTTGGCATCAAATTAGATATACAACTTCTATTTCAATTATCAAAGCATCAGTTATGCTTTTAAAATTTATATTTATCATTATAAAATTTAGGTTGTTGATAATGTGGTGTGCTGACTTCGAACGATGAGGGTTTGACTAGAATGAAAACTTTGATTTTCTTTTCTGTTTCTCCCTTTTTTTATTTTTTAGTTATTTAAGTAAAATAAGAGCGTCATGTAAAAGACCAGAATAAAATTAATATCTTAACTATAAAATAGATGAAAATTATGCTCCCCGTTTGTTTCTCATTCTTCCCTCATTAAAATAAAAAATATGATCGTTATCTATCACATCAAACCACAAAATTTGAATTTCTCTCTCTTATATGGGGTTCGTAACGACTATATTTTTCATTCTCATTTTTACAAAAATGGCAAACAAATGGGGCCTATATGGTAGATACCAAAAATGTGAAAAAATGAAAAATTGGGGACAGCATGTCAAAAACATTAGGTCGTGGATGAAAATGTAATATGATCAATAGACAGGGGAAATGTGGTGCAATTTTCCTTCATAACTATCATGGATTACTTTATTCTTTCAATCGAGAACGATGATCATATATACACACACACACACAAGTGCACGGGAAAACATAATTAAGCTCTTCACTCGATCAATATTCGAATTCCCTGAAGAATAGCAATGGCCACTCCGTAAGTTCTTCACCGCTCATCTGAATTTATTTCTTCTTTCACGCTTGAATTTTTCTGGGATAATTATTTTTTTTTTACTGATTTAAAACTTGTAGTGTTAATTTTATTTTTTGCAAGTAGATTTTATTAATTAATTAGTGTAAAACTTCAAACGCGGTGTTCGATTTTGGACGGAGGGTATATACGAGTGTTGATCAGTTTTTATGTATGTTCAGAATTTGTGAATTTCAAACGTATAATGATGTTTCTCAATAGCGATGTTTTGAATTTACAGAAGCGTGCAAGAGGTTCTTCCTCCGTCGTTGGATTCTACATCTGAGCCACCGCCTGTGTTTGATGGAACCACCAGGTACTCCCATTTATAAAATTTGTTCTTTTATAAAAATAATCCCATGAAAGGATTAAGAGGGTATGCACAAGACAAAATTCAACTAGATACATCTATTTTCTCTTTAACAACTTGAGCTTTGACGCTTAAATTTTTAAACTACCAGTCTTGAACAAATTGACTAATTGAGATTGGGATTTTTTCTCTTTTAAAGGTTGTACATCAATTACCAGTGCCCATTTGCCCAGCGGACGTGGATTGTCAGGAATTACAAGGTCTGCGGTTAAATTATCTTTCAATGTGGTTATTTAATTTTTTTACTACATGTGTTGTGAATTGTGACCTTGATTACCTGTGATTTATCGTAATATTAATTACCTGTATTATTTATCCATTAAAGTGTTCCCATTGGTGTGGAGTGTGACCCTTTTAGGGGCATCTCCAACGCAATAATGTACATTGTTGTACGTCTGACAAGCAAAATGGGATGGAGAAAAGAACATCTCCAATAGGAGAAATACTTCGGTAGGACGGTCGCACCCTATGGTCAAGAGAGAGGATGCAGGGAAAGAGTGATGATAAATTATAACATTTTAAATGGACACATCCTCCTAAGATAAATTATAAAAAATTAAGTGGACGAGGTTCATCCTCCACCTTTTTACATGCCATGTAAGCATTTTGGGGGTGATGTGGCACACTTTTAAGAGCACCACCGTCCCACTAGAGATGCTCTACATATAAGTTGTATAACCCTATGCTCCAGTAGAAGAATCAGGAATGTTAGATTAGCTCTTCTCATGAGCCTCTGTAACCTGTAAAATATTAAAGAACTAAAACTTATAATGTGTTTGCCATCTGTTGGTTTTAAGATTGTTTTACATGTGTTAAACTTACGAAATGTATCAGGTTAAATGAGACATCATCAGTATGATAAGCTAAGCAAAATTCAAAAAGTAAATGTTTTCCAGTTTTGATTTTGCCAAACTAAGATGGAAAGCATACATTACTCTGCTGCAAAATGCAATGTATTTTGACTGATTTTTTATTTTATTTTTTCTGATGAGTAGGGTTTACATGACAAGATCAAACTGGTACCCATTGACCTCCAAAACAGGCCCGCATGGTACAAGGAGAAAGTGTATCCTCCAAATAAGGTAATCATGCTTGGATTTGCGGGGTCTCATGTCTTCCCTAGTATTTCATTTGACTTTTTGTAAGGTCCGTTTGATTGCAAATATGAAATTTGGATGGAAAGAAAACGAATTCTAGAGAATTGAATCGTCTAGAAATTATTTTATTGCGAATTGTCAATTATTGTGTTTGATTGATATAACTTTTCACTTGAAAAATGTTGAAATAAAAATATTTTTTTAGTATTCATTTGGCTTTATTTTACATGAAAATTGTCAATTAAAGGATAAAATTTATTGATATTGAGGATAAAATTTGTTTCCATTGTCAAAAAAAAAAAGCAAAGAAAATCATCTATTTTTTGATGTTCGTTTGACTTTGTTTTATATGAAAATTGTCAATTAAAAGAAAATATTTTTTTTACAATTAGAGATAGAATTTGTTTCCATTGCAAAAAAAAAAAAAAGAAAAAAGAAAAAAAAGTAACAGTACCCTGTTGGGAATTGGTTTTCAAGCAAAACCAAGAAAATTCCAGCTTTCAAGAAAACCAAATTCCATGGAAAAATATGCTATCAAACAGCCAAAAAGTGAAAGTTGGAATTTGAATTCCATTTTCCATGGAAAATATAGTCTATCAAACATGGCCTAAGTGCTTTAGGTATGGAATAGAAAATTACAAATCTGAGTAGTTCTTATTATATATTCCACCAAAATCTTTGGATGGTGGACTTTCTACCCTGAGCCATGGTTGATGGGAATCAATGAACGACGGTAATTGTTAGCTTTTGAAAGGATTCAAGCTACTCTAACATCAGCATATTTACACAGTAGAGACAACATTCTACCCTGCTAATGTAGTTTATGTACTGTTATATAGGTGCCATCGCTGGAGCACAATGGAAAAGTCATTGGAGAGAGCCTGGATGTGATTAAATATGTGGATAGTAACTTTGAAGGACCGGCTCTCTGGCCCGACGTAAGATACCAATTTGATTCCTAGCCTACGTCGACACGTTCATAAAAAATGTGTTTGGGTCGTTCAAAGGAGACACGATAAAAGAAGCTGGTGAGCTTATAGACTTGTGCGAGTTCATTTCATGGCACAGTTCATGGAGATATCCTTGACTTATATGAAATCTGGTTATTACTGCACCAGGTGCCGAATTTGACTATCTGGAAACAGCACTCCAGAAATTCGTTGATGGTCCATTCTTCCTAGGTCAGTTCAGTCTGGTAAGCGAGTCTTCATTGCCAAGGTGCACCGCTCTTTTCGCCTCAGCTCGGGGCACAATAATATATGCACTCTCAAGAATTAAAGCTTTATCTGGTTTGGATATGATCGAAATTTAGGCTTTGCTTTACCGAATATGGCCAATTTTAATGTGAGTGTAATATTCCTTATCCAGTTGTTTTATGTCGAGTCTTTTGTATTCAGGTGGATGCTGCTTATGCTCCATTTGTTGAAAGGTTTCAAATCTTTCTACATGAAGTGTTGAAGTATGATATTACATCAGGCAGGCCCAAACTAGCAGCATGGGTCAAGGTACTTTTGTCATAACTTATTGATAATGGGAATAAATTGACTGAGAATCAATTTCATTATTTCTTGAGCATTTGATTATGCACTGCAATCTGCTGCTGTGCTTGCTGGAATAGGTTTAGCTGATTATTTGGGGATTGGAGTTGATATGAGTTTGTGTTGAAGTCTGGATGGACCTTGGCACCTCTTAAGACTAGGTTTATTATGACTAAACAAAGTGGAATGTCAACTGGATTCAAATGAAATCTAACCTCAGATTAAAGCAAAATGAAAAAGAAATATAACATTTTTAGTGGTTTAACGAGCTTTGCTCCTTCGAGTCCTAATATTGGTGAGATATCCAATGGATGGCAAATGTTACACAATTGTTGACTTCTTCAGAGTAATTAATGAGAAACACATATAACAATGAATGAAGCCACCATTAAAAATTAAGTTTCATGATCTTGTCATTGATGAATGTGACGTATGTTTTTACCATCCCTTCCTGTACACAATCAGACGTTTTACTCTCTTCGGGTCTCAACCAGGGCTGTTAGTTTCTATTTATGCATCTAGAAAATGAAGATGGTGCCCTGTTTTTGCTTATTATCTTTATATTACTCCTATGTTGAGTATTGGATCTTGAGACGCAATTTTCCTCGTGCAGGAGCTGAATAATCTCGATGCTTACAAGCCAACAAAGTGTGATCCTAAGCATCTTGTTCAGTTCTATAAAAGCCGCTTTCTGGTAGTTTCTCTTGCCCATTGGTAACAACTTTATCATCGTTTCCTTTTTCTTGGCTTAGAGAATGGAAATTAACATGCTTTATTTACTCATGCTGTTTTTCCAGGCCTAAACCAAAGTTGTGATTTTGATAAAGCTGCTCCAAACAGGCATTTTCAAGTCGCTTTAGCTATGTTGGTTGTGGTAGATTAGATTTGCGTGTACTATGCTCGGCTTGTAATTAATAATGTGTACTTTTTTAAAAAGTGCAGTATATCATCTATAAATAAAGGGCCTTTTTTTTTTTTTTTTTAACTTTTAATGTTTGGAATAATATTTTTTTGAAAAATGTGTTGTTAAAAAAAAATGAAAAATTTTCGATTTACGTGTAATATTATTTTATGGAAGATTGTATGATAATGAAAGAGAATGGAGCCAAACGAGGGCTAGAATTAGCTCCCCGTTTGACCACCTTTTTGGAAAATAAAAATGGGTGGATTAGTATTTTTTTGAAAAATAAGTGTTTGAAAAAAAAGTATAAGTTCTTGATTTAATAAAGTTCTTGATTTAAATGTAATATTATTTTATGAAATATTGTGAGATTGAAAATAAGAAAAAGAAAAATGGAATGCAAATAAAATATAGCTCTAGTTTGGCCCTCATTTTTTGAAAAGGAAATGAATGAAATAGTGTTTTTTTAAAAAGTGAGTAGTTGAAAAATAAAGAAATTTTTTTCGATTTACATATAATATTATTTTATGAAAAATTGTAAAATTAAAAATATGAGAGAAAAATGAAATATATTTTAATGGAGGCCAAACGGGATTGTAATGTATTGAGATTCCAAGAGGGGCTTAAATTGAGTTGATCAAAAATTACTGACAAAAGTTTTGACGTCCTTTCTCATGCATGTGGGATCCTTGTAAATAAAAAACATCAAAAAAATGTGATCCCCTCCTATTGTGAGTGACCAATTAACGAGGCTGTCAATCCCTTCCCGTTGGTGTAATAGAGTTGATAAAATTATTGGAGCGATCATATATCAATTTTCTTAGTATTAAGGTGTATTATTATCAAACAAGTTAACGGTGTGTCTAATTAACTTTATTTTTCATACACTTTTTTTTTTTGCCTTTCAAATTTCTACCTTTGAAGTGTTTGATTAATAATACATCTTCATAAAAATTATTTTCAAAAGTTGGTCAGACCATGTTTTTTCTCGAAAAAAGAAAAATTCAAAAAGAGAGTGACGATTTATTTTTATTTGATTGAAGAAATTCTGATCCAAACATATTTTACCACATTATGCGTATGTATGTCATTATGTACATGTAACACTATCATTTTTTTATAGGTGTTATGTTTTTATCGTCTAAGCAATTCACACTTTGCAAAAAATCGACTTTATGAAAATGTAAAACATTTTTTGGATTGAAAATTAAATCAATCAAAAACATTTAATTGACAATTTTTATGCAAATAAGTTTTAGAAAAATGATTTCATGTAAGCTTCATGCTTGCAATCAATCACACCTTAATATTATTAGTACAAGTAATTTTGACACATCAAAAACACTGACGACCTGCGAAAAAGAGTAACGAGACTTAAAAATATTTTGTGGGAAATTCACAATAAGCTCCAGCAAATTCGCGGAATTGAGTTCACGAGCACACGGCTAACCTAACCAGGATACGTAGGGTTCCGAGTCTACGCAGAAGAGTTATATTCTGCAATCTATGAGGATAAAGTTGAGTAAAAAAGTTCTCAATGCAAGAGAAATTCGTGGAATTCTTCTAAAGGATTTTGCAAATCTTATTATATATCCAATCCCATCATTATACACTGTCATGTTTTATGGTTTAGTTCACAATCTTGAATTGACAATACATTCTAAATCTGTACAAAACCAGGCATCATGCAATAGCTCAAGATATGCTAGAAAATTGAAAACAGACCCCCCACACAAGTCGCAACATAAAAATAGCCTGTAAAATTTAATTCAAACCACTGCAAGGCACCACATTTTTGACAAACCTGACTAGAATAAAGAACCTATGTCCACAGCATATAATCAGAATGTAACTAGTAATTCTCGATGTAGCCTTAACAATGCTTACCTCATAGTAATCTTTTGGTGCGTTCTCTTTCAAATCCGGCATCTCGTTTTGTTCGAGGTGGAGTAGGAGGTGCCCGGTTGGAATCCTGGATTGGCTGTGCTTCAGGATCGTATTTCTGTGAAGCGAGATAATTCAAAGCTGTGACAACATCTGCGATTGCTGGTCGCATGTTAGGTTGGTCCTGAACACACATTGCTGCGATGGAAAGAGCTTGGAACAGGCCCCTCGCTGGATACTGACCTTGGAGCATTGGATCAGCAATCTGTGAGAATTTCCGCTTATCCTTGAACAAAGGCCTTGCCTGTACAACACCAACCAAATTATGTTTTCGGAAGGGAGAAAACAAAAATAAATAAATAAAATAAAAAAGAAAGAAGAAGAATCTTAATTAAACAGAGGGCTGCTCATTTTCATTTTCTTTTAAAGGGTATAGCATGAGATTCGGAGGTGGCAGAGGATTGGGGGATTTTATGGAGGAAGAAGAATTCATTCTTCCTTATCTTTTATTTTTCATTTTTTCGTGTGTGAGGGCAAATATGTCACTTCAAGCCAGCTTAACAAAAAATTTGGACGAAAACCTTCATTTATGACCAGAGGTTCTAAAATATGGAAGGTTGGAGGCAATAATATCAAGAAACCTAGGTTTGAGGTTAGAAGTGCAAAAGAGGGTCAAGGTTGGACAACATTGCCACAATTTAGATCCAAAGTTAATGATGGCTAGAGCCATATTACAAGGATAAATGACATGTTTGCCAAGCTTTTGAGCAACTTTAACAATGTTGTTAAACTTCATTACTAGATATTTTCAACTTTCCGACGTTGATTTGATAGCTAGTCTTTATTAAAGTTCCATTATAAAACATTTTGCAGCTTCATACCACTCCAAAACCATTTCGACAAAAAACTAAAATTCAGCTAAAATGAAAATATATGTTAAAAGTGGAAAGGAATCTCACCCATGCTACCAGATTCTGCTCTCCACCAGTTTTTGAATTTTCAATGGCTTTTTTGCCTGAAATAATCTCGAGAAGAACAACTCCAAAGCTATAGACGTCTGATTTAAGAGTCAGCTGTCCAGTCATTGCGTACTCTGGTGCACAATACCCATAGGTTCCCATAACCCTTGTGGAAACATGAGTGTTATCCCCAACTGGACCAAGTTTTGCCAACCCAAAATCAGATAGCTTCGGATGGTAGTCTTCACCAAGCAAAATATTCGAGCATTTCAAGTCACGATAAATAACGGGAGGGCTAGCTTTATCGTGTAAATATTCCAACCCTTTTGCCGCTCCAGCAGCAATTTTCATTCTGGTGTTCCAATCAAGTAGTTTCTTACCAGGAACAGGATCTGCATAACAAGCATTACACTTTTTTACTTGAAAGTAAGAAACAATTTTTACATATCCATACCTATTTGAAAACAAAATATTATTTAGTGCTAGTTTGGCAAGCTTAAAAAGCTGCTGTAAACAATTGATTTTAAGAACACATTTCTCATGATTTACAACTGCTATCAACTTTTACCGAAACCTACTAAAGCTTTATCAAAAGCTTTGTCAAACAACCCCTTAATAACCTTTAATTATTTATTAAGCTTAGCCAGACATGTTCTATAGATTAACACCAAATACGTATACCATGAAGATGGTCCTCCAAAGATCCGAGAGGCATGTATTGATAAACCAGAAGTCTCTGATCTCCATCAGCACAGTAGCCAATTAAATTAACAAGGTTGGTGTGGTGCAGTAGACTCAACATCAACACTTCAACAAGAAATTCATGGTTACCCTGCAGTCCACTGCGATCGAGTTGCTTGATCGCAACAACCTACAAGATAACTGCATGTGTCAAATGCACTGCACTTGAATGGTCATTGGCCAATAAGATTGAATCTGACCTCAATCAGAAATGTTATTTTAATGCATGAAAAAAATTCAAGCAAAGTAATCAGTTGCTTGTTCGTGTTAGTAAAAATAGGGTCACTGTGGAATCAAGCGTAAATGCACATACCTGATTGGAGCTCCCCAGACGCCCTTTGTATACTCTACCAAAACCTCCCTCCCCTATAAGACAATCCCTACGAAAATTTCCAGTAGCAGCTGCCAATTCGCTAAACGTGAAAGTCTTAGCCGCAATTTGATTAGATCCTCCATCTTTAGTAGCATTCTTCATGTTATCTGAAGACAAAAGCCAGATGGTAAGTGCAGAGAAAATATGGAAGAATATGATTGAAAGCAAGCAAGGAAATGAAATTTCACTTGTCAGAGTATTGAAACCTTTTCATTTAATGAAAATAGCAACTGAATGAAGAGAACTCACGTATCAACACCAGTGATTCTCTAATTAATGATAGCATTTCTTTTCACACTTGTCAACATCTTAACATCCCATCTTGGTGCTAAATCATCATTAATGATGAGAGCATGTTTGGCTAAGCTTGAAAAATACACTTAGAGGTCAATAAGAAAGTTTTAAAATAAATAATTGTTTTTCCGCGGTTCAGTCGAGTTTGAGGGTGGCATTCACCAGTTCAACCTGTTGATTTCCGAGAAATATTTCTGACGGTAGTCTACTTCCATAAAAACTTGAAATTCTCATCAAGTCAATCTAAGCTAAATTAGAACAATCGACCTGATAATAATTCTTCCAATTTCAAATTGAATTTGATAATTGACTAAAATGGAAAACCTCGAATAAGGTTTACCCCCCCAAAAGTTCAATTAAATAAGCATCTTCAAACAAGTCTATATGCGCAAGACTCAAATATATTCTTCAAATATCCATGTAATTAAGAGAAAGAGTATGATACAGTAATTGGGTAATTTGAAAAAATAAATCTTGAAAGTAAAAGAAATAAATACCTGAAGTGGATTGAATTTGATTCATTATTTCTTTCTTCTTCCTCTTCTTTTTCGATGCCTGGCTAGATGAACCTGAACATGGAAACCATCCCATCTAATTTCTTTGTTCACACACACACACACAGAAAATCTTTTGCTTTGTATTTCTGAAACTGTAGTGTGTAATGTTAATGTGGAAGAGAGTGGCAGAAAGGGGTTTAATCTTCGGCGCATCTCTACATTTACTATATGGAAAAATTTACAGTTGGGTCCCCAGCTTATTGGAAATATAGCATGTAAGTAGGGTATGTTTAATTATTTTGAATATTTTATTTCTATATTTATATTTATTAAATATAAAAAAGTTTAACACATAAATAAGCTAACTAAGTCGGGATAGTGATCATGTTCCCGATCCTGCCTCGTTTCCTACTTTGGACAAAATAACCCATCCCTATTTGATCACTCCATCAACCAAAATATCTTTGTCCCAATCTATATACTCACGTGCACCACTTAGACTACCCGATCAACAAGATAATTTTCTTCACAACCCATTATTCATCTCACCACAATTATATACCCTAACCCATACATTTCTCTTTTGAAGGGGTCGGGGTGGATTTTTTGAGGTTCTTTTCCATCATCCTATGTTTAAATCTATTCTAATTATATTTGTGTTATGAGAACATCTACAACTTTTATTGAAAATGGTTTTGAAAGTTCGACAACCCAAATCTATGTCTAGCGATTTATAAAGGGGTGAACATCAAAGTGTTTATTTTTCTATTGATAAATTATTTTTTTTTCAATTACACTACGTATAGAAGTATATATGTAAAATAGATGTGGTGTAATATAAAACTATATATTTTAATTAGTGTGTACTTATAATATATCTGGTTTGATTTATTAAATTGGTGGTGTGAATATAACTACCCAAAAAAAAAAAAAAAAAGAACAATTAGAACAACCGGGAGTTTAGCTCTCTTTTATTTATACTTTTGTCCTTTTATTTCTTGATTTTCTTAATTGAACACGAGTGAAGTTGTTTCTTCAAGGGAAAAAAAGATAGTTTTGAATTAATTAAAATTGTAAAATCGTCTATTAGGGACTCCAAATGTTATAAAATGAATGGTTGGAGATTGAGGTTGTCAAAATATTAGGTTGAGGATCTATTTGCAATATTTCCTTTTATAAAGAAAAAGTTACTGGAGTATTTTAAATTTAGCGGAAAAAAATAAATTATACTGATTAGGGCCTTTTTGTTGACCTGCTCCAAACTCTTTTTCTATAACTTGTCTTTACTTTTCATAAAGGAATATCTATTAATAATTTGCACTTGTTAATAGATTCCTTGAATGATAGAATGGTGGTTGAGTCGACTTATTTTTATAATTACCACAGACTATATGCATTCATTCACCGTAGCACCCTTTATTTAGACACTCGACTTAGAGCATGTTAGATAGAGATTTTAATTCAATTAATATCAAGTTTTTTTTACCGTTATTTCACTATTCCAATTGTCATTTTTGAATTCTTCTCTCACATGTAGGACCCATTTTATCTCTAACGGTCAAAAAATCAATTAACAAAATGCCTATCAAACAAGCACATAATTTATTCTTATTTTTAATCAGAATAAATGATTTTCTTAAAAAATAAAAAAAATAAAAAAAGTCGAGTTGAATAGAAAGAAATAAGTTTATTGAGGTACTGATCGGAAAATGTAATTACAATAATAAGTAAAAATCAACCTTACATTCAAAATCACCACATTCCATATATTAAAAAATAAAAATAAAAATTGTCCACATAATTATAAATTTATAACAGATGAATCATTTTTATTTTTTTTTAATTTCACCACATATGAGATGTGATACGAGAGCTATCCATATCGTAACAAAATTTAAAAATTGGGAGGTGATGTGGTAAACTTATTGAGGGAAATCGATAAATCTTTATGTGACACAATCAACATCAACGGATGGACCTGATCAACGACAACCACTTTCACCTTTAATGAACCCATAGTCGTGACGAATTTTTGTACACACACTTCAGTTACAATGGCGGCAGAGGTGGCAGCCAACATGGCTGCAGCCACCCAATGCTCAACTGTTGTTGGAGTTTAGGGCAGCCAAATCACTCAATACGCTGTTCCAATGTGGAAGAAAGGATTTTGAAATGGATAATTAGTTGCTGACATTCAGTTTTATAATTATTTAGCATGAACATTAGCCCTCTCAACTTTCTATTTGGCCTTCTCATTCCATAGCTTAACATCCACTTGTGCAAACTTGAATTTTGTAAATTGGGATGGGAAGAAACACAGCAATCGAAAAATGATAGCTATTACATCCAAAACAGTAAAACCAAATCTGGGCCTGTATTCACAGAAATATGAACAAGTAGAAATTTACATAAATCAATAATACTGTCAACATCATTAACGTTAGTTGATAAGTTCAATTAAATTAAGAGTAAGGTTATTTAACATTTATGATGTTACAACACTGATTTAAGTGGCATCTAAATGATATTAAATAATAAACACAACTAAATAAATTAAATAATTCTATCTTTAATTAATCCTATCACATTATTACACTTAGATTGCTTCTAGATAACATTATTTTTAAATTAATCATGTGATGTTACATAAGTAAATTTATCATTTAATATTATGCAGTTGTCATCTAAACTAGTGTTTGACACGAATGATATTGAATAACATTATTCTACCTTAATATGTAGCTACTCATGCAAGCAAAATAGTGATAATTACTTCAAAAATCTTGAGTAATAACAATATGACGAAATTTTATAGAATGTCCAATTTCACTTAGTCATTTGCAAAAATGTCCACATTTTTTTCAATGTCCATTTTTGAATTATTTAGACAAAAATACCCTTGTTAGGAAATTCTATTTCCAACCCAAGACTCCTATTCATTTCCCCCCAAATTAACCTCAATTTCATAACCCTCAAATTTCAAATCGATTACATTTACTTGCTGTGAAATCTAAAGGAGCGATTGGGAGGGATCTGGGGCGATTTTGTGGCTGAAGGAGAAGGAAGGGACCGTCGGCCGGCAATTGGGGATTGGGCGAAGCTGAAGGGAAGGGAATGGAAGGTTGGCAGTATAATAGCATTTTCTATGGAATGTGAGCCATTTATCTTCTCTCTTTTCTTTTTTTTTTTTGTTTTGTTTTGTTTTTGTTTTATGCCACTGCATCCATGATTTATCATTTATGTTATGTGATTTGTGAATGTTGAAAAATTTGAATGTTGAGTTTGAGTTGAGTGTTGACTTGGACTGTTTACTGTTGTGATATTGTCTATTACCTGTTGGAACTTGGAAGAAGAAGTTGGAAATACTCGGAACTTGGGTTTGGCCTTTGGGTCACTTTGGAAAAATATTTGATTTCTGGGTGTTCTTCTAAGTCAAGATCTGTTGTTGTTGGGTTTATTTGTATTCCAAGAAAATCACATGGTGATGATGTGACAATAATGAATAATCCCAATAACTTCACAAACCTTGAGACCAAAAATGACAGTATTCTTAGAGAGTTCCGCATTCAGATCAGAAGCCATTTTAGGATGTCAAACGACCTGCAGGAATTTGTAAAAACCCTATTTCATCTTATTTCATTTCAAACTCCTAAATAAATCAGCATCAAGATATGTATAAAATTCATTTGTAAAAACCCTATTTCATCTTATTTTATTTCAAATTCCTAAATGAATCAGCATCAAGATATGTATAAGATTCATTTGTAAAAACACTATTTCATATCTCATATCATTAAGTCATAGGAAAAAGACCTATAATTAATTGCACTCTGTAAATAAATTCAATAAAATAAAGAAATCTCATTTACATATATTGAATAACTTTTAATATTATTTAACCAAATTTTAATAAACAATCGGGCTATTATGGTTGTTGATTGTCGACGGTCAATGGATAATGGTCAACCTCCACCCTAACTGGACTTTGGTGCTGGATTTGCCACTGAGCAGGGTATAAGGTTTTAGAACTACCCATTCTATATTTCTGCTTCAATAACATGAACTATTTTAAAATATTTTGGTATTAACCGAGGTTTGCTTTAATTTCAACAATTAAACAACTTAGTTTAGATATGGTATTTTATCAAACCATTGTATTGTAAAAATTATTTTTCTTTTACTGCATTATAAACAAGAATGCTATATTTGATTTCGTTTGTACGTTCTCATACTATTTGTTAAAGTATTGTTTTCATTTGTTTTGATTTGTAGATAAGTATGACACACCGATATAAAATTTTGGAGGAAGAACGTGTTCTGGCCCATGTGTCGCAGGTGAGCAACACAAAATACATATCAGTTGTTCTCAACAAATTGGATCCATAACAAAAGCGTCAGTTGGAGGAGAGTTGTATAGGACATGTTGCAAGGTTACCGGAGCTGAAACTATCCGCTCAATTAATTTATGAAATGGTAAGCAGATCGGTGGTCTGCCGAAAGCGGTTTAAGGCTTGGTTTAAGGTGAACAAAAGGTTTGAACGATTTGGACTGTCGAAGTTCGCACTAATTACTGGCTTGAAGTGCGGTCCAGTGCCTAAAGGTATCGAAGTTGACAAAATCCTAGAGAAAACCTGTTTACAGGATAAAATATTTGCAAATATGGACCGGATAACTTGTAGCGACCTAGAGAAAGTTTTTTTGAAATGTGTCAATCGTAACGATCGTTACAAGTTTGGGTTGACACTAATTATTAAAAGGGTATTTAATTCAAGAGATCGAAATGTAGGAATACATCCGACAACTCTTTCCATCGTTGACGACTTGAATTTCTTCAATGCCTACCCATGGGAGGACAGTATGTTTTCAACTTCTCATCAAATCACTGTTACGTGGATGGGTAAGAAAGGTGGACATGGAAAAAGTGAACGATTGTGATAGGATGACTTACACGTTGTATGGATTCCCTCTTGTTGTCCAGGTATCCATCTATTTTGGTTCATTTCAGTTCTTTTCATCGCATATTGTTAATTACCTCCAAATATGGTTATTACTATTATAGATGTCATGCAGATTTGGACGTACGAGGCAATCTCGGAGTTGGGAGATCGATTCTCGAGTAAGACTTGTGACGATGTCCCGAGGATGTTGCGGTGGTCTAGCACAAAATAACCTCATTCCCGAACATATTCAGATTTTTTTGAGAAGACAGATATAAGCGATTTACATACGTAATTACCTTACACTTTCGCAATATATAATATTTCATTTCGCCTATTTTTCCTTTCCCTGTAGGTGCATTTGTGGGCAACGCTACGCGCAACTGCTGTAGAAGAATTGCAACCGTACTTCGCCGATCTAATTTCGTTGGAAGACGTAGCTGACCCCGTTCTAGATGGTCTTGTTGCTCAATCAATAGAAATACAAGTTTGTCCAATTGAAGATGATGTCATACGGAACGAAGACAACAACCATCGACCAAATAAATCCCAGAGAGGCAACAAAGGTGAACCTCATCATCGAGGTTTGCATCACGTTGAAGGCAGAGAAGAAGAGTATGGGGATCCAATCATCGAAAGGCCTGTATCTTTAGATGAGATAAGAGCTATCTTGAACGAACAATGGGAGGCATTTGAGAGCAAGATGAGCGATTTGAGGGAAGAGATGAACACAAGATTCGCTAGTCTCTAAAATGATTTAGGACGTCATATGCGTGGTTTGAGAAATCATGTTACTGATGAGATCAATGTGCTTCGACGATGATGAAGTTGCTACATAAATTGGGCAACACAATGGTGCTTCTAAGTATGGTGGATTTGGTCATGACGATCACGATGGAGACGAGCCTTAACTCCCAATATTTTTACGAACAAACAGGATGTCGAAGAGGTAACCGAACCAGTTGTTTGCAATATCCCTGATGTGTCCATAACGTCGGGAGGTGGTGTTGGAGTACTTGGGTCAGTATACGTTGCTTGTGATATTGTGAAAGAGGCACCAGCCATTGTACCTACAGTTGGTGTGACCGCTGACGATTAGTTGGTTCATGATAGCATCGTTTTTGGACCTTCGATGGCAGCTGATCCACCTACACGTAGACCTCGATCGTTGAGGCTGAAGAAGGCTAGTGCGAATACAAAGACGCCATATACCCGATCTGGTCGCAAGAGGGGTAAGAGGGATGCATAGTTTGTGTATTTTGGTTGACGGCACATAATGGTGATTTGATATGAACTTCAGGTTGATTCGAATTTAGAGGTTCGCATATTTTGGTTTATATGGTGGTTTTTCAATGTGTATTTTGATTTATGTCGTGGTACGTAAAATGTATTTTGGTTTATACAGTGGTTTGCATATTTTTGTTTATATGGTGGTATGTAATATTTTGTGGATGCAAACTTGTGGTTTAAATGTTAGTGACATGTTCAGAAGGTTGTATGTTGAAAACAGTTTATAACTTTATTATCTCCTATAGTGGACTAGGAGGTGTTAATGTTCTAATGAAATGTGGAGAAATACTATATTTTTGTTGAAATGTCGTTCTATACAAAAATAATGTCAAGTGTCCAGATTAGCAGGCATTTAATGTCGAGAACTACACGTCAAATGTCAAGAAATATATTGGTTCAATATAAATGTTAACGTTCCTTATATTTTTGTTTCAATAATATGTGAACATATATGTGATTGTGTGTGATTATGTATGTGAAAATAAATAAACTTCAGGTTAAAAAAAATATGAATTATGTATTTTGAAACTCTTACCTTTGACAACAAAAGAAAAATTCTGTCTTTTGTTATCTACTCGAACATAAAAAAAGGAGATGTAAGGAAAAATTGATTAACTCGGTTAGCTTTAATAAATTAAAGAAATTTATCAAACATTTTTTTTTCAATATAAAATTTGAATCGAACAAAACGTTAATTTTTTTTTCTCAATATAAAATTTTAATGGAACAAAAAGAATTAAAAAGAATTTTTAATCAAACAAGAAGTTATTTTACAATAAGAAGGAAAAATGGGTGATATAATAATTTTAAAAAATAATTTCATAAATTAAATAAAAAAGTTACGAATATTCAATTAAAGAAATTTATAATTTGTCAAAAAGTTTCAATTATTGCAACACAACAAGTCACAATATTGATGCATAAAAAAACTATTGATATATATCCATAATGTGTGAAAAATATTTAATTATCACAACACAACAAGCGAATATATTCACTATATATAGAATCTATCAACAACATTCAATTATCATAACACAACAAAATTGTTTTGACATTTACTCACATGCACACTTTTAGCTACTTTTTCTCATTCACTTATTATCCTCACATTCACTCCCACGTTCACACATTTAACTAGAATTAATTGTCACATTCACTCACTCTCCACACGTTTTAATTAAAGTCTCATTCTCACATTCACTCTAAAAGACATTTAGATGTAAAGATTTTTCCACAATTACTTAAAAAAGACACTCATTTGATCGGAAAAAGGTAAGTAATTCAAAATTTGTATTCAAGATTTGTGCTACTTAACAGTTAATTGAATATCATCGGCAAAAATATATTTTTCTGGCATGAAAATACAATTTAGTAGATATATGTAAAAAAAAAATATCAGATTTATTTGAAATATAAATTTTTGAACATTTTTACACTTGATTTTAATTTTTTTAGTATACAAGACATGAAAAAAAATTATATTTGTTTGGAAATATTAATTCTTAAATAATTTTACACTTAATTGTACTTTGTTTTAGTATACTAGATGTGTAAAATCAAATGAAAATATTAATTCTTGAATAATTAGACACTTACTTATAGTATGTTTAGTATACAAGCTTTCCTCAGAAAATAATTAGATTTGTTTAAAAATATTAATTTTTGTATAATTTATGCAGATATTTTTAGAATACGTTATCTCTCCAGAACAATGGTTTTCTGCTACCATCGTTCAGTATCCAAATCGTGAATACGTTAAAGATTTTGTAGAATTCATAGATACAAATCAACAATGTTCTTTGATATGTAGTAATTTTTATGAATTTATTTATGGAGTTTTTTTCAAAAGAGAAGAAGAACAATTTACTAATAAGTTGGTACACGAATTTATAATGAGACTTGTACATTGTGGCAAAAATAATGTACTTTTTGTACGGTTAGATGACTATCTTGCTAGATTTGGCATGTAAGAATTTTGTTTCATTACTGGACTACCTTGCCATGAACCATCCATAGGAATTGATTATAATAACGATCGTCTTAGAAATCAATACTTCAATGACGCAAAAAAAATTTAGCAATAGAATGCTTTTTGAAACTTTCCACATGTGTGAAGATGAAGAAGATAAATTTAAGCTGGGATTAGTTATGTTGGTCGAGTGTGTGTTGAAATCGACTTCAAGACAAATTGATTATAGAACTTTGGACATGGTTGAACATCTTGATGAGTTCCTTACGTATCCATGGGGCCGGATAGCATATTTTATTTTGTTAAATTCATTGAAAGAGTCACAATTGGAAAGAATACTAAGAATGCAACAGAACCAACAAACAGAATGTAAGTAAGCACTACAAGACTATCCACTCGCATTTCAGGTATTCTGTTCCTATTCTAATTACTGACGTATTATGTATAATTTCTTTATACAAAGAATAAATTATATACATCACATTTCTCTTTCATTACGTTGCAGTATTGGATATATGAAGCGTTTACACAGATTGGACAAAAGTTTGGTCGCCGTAGATACGAAACGGTGTAGATTACACGAATATATAATTGGAGGCCTAATACTATACTGAAGGAATCGATTGTTAAGGAATTTTTGGATACTGAAGATGTATGAATTTTTTATTTTCAATGTAGAATGACATTCGCATTTAATTATTAACAAGTTTAATTAAACAAATGGATTTTGATACTTTGTTATGATTACAGATTGAAGTCATTGCAGCGCTACAGCCTACGAAAGAAGAATTACAAACACCATAGTACACAAGTCTTTTACTGCCAGCTGACAATAAACATAGTATATTAGATGTCATTATCAATGGAGAATTAGTTAATGTAGTACAACCAATACCGGATAACATCCATGTGCAAGAAACGACCAGTCGTGGTACATCGAGAACTTCAACTGGAGTTGGGCCTAGTTTTGCTTCTAGTGTCTCCAAATATGTAACTGAAGACCGAATGAAAGAAATATTGGGTATGTACAGGCAACATACGATATCAGATGTGTCCAGTCTATGTGCCAATTTGAAGGCAGAATTTGTTGAAGAATCAAGAGCCTAAACCATGCTATCCTTGAAAGCCAAAAGCAATTATTCGAACAACATAACAAATTGTTGTAAGATTACATGCAATGTGGTATGTAGTCATACATGGATATTTCTCTATCAAATATGTTTAACACTCATATTACCCAGGAATCGCAACAACAAGAAGCCCATTATCAGGCAATTCTCCAAAAGCAAGAAAAATTATTTCAACAACAACAAGAGCACATGCAGTCTTATGTTGATACAAGTTTATGTTCCGTGAGATCTTACATTGACGAAAAGAATGAGAATATACTAAACAGATTATCTAGTTGGAAATCCAACATGGAAGCCATTATAGGTTTCATGCAGCAGGATGTCTCTCCCCATGCAAGTCCAAATCCTACTGATCAACCGCATGAGACATCAACGTCTCAACCAATAAAAAGTGTTGACATGTGGAGAAGAGAAAGAGAAAAGAATATAAAATACACACAGTCTTCGTCATCCACATGCTGTTCTTTAGAAGACTACGACATGAAAAAGTACAAAAATATTAGAAATTGGATATCGAGAAATCAATTTGGGTAACAAATTTAACTCATTCTAAATAGTCCGAATGTTAAACATTATTATATCAATGTCAAAAATTCTCTTTTGATTTATTCTAGAGTAATTTAAATTATGTTATATAGTGCATATTTGGACGATGGTCATGGCAATGTCTATGGAAGAGACATGCCGAGAGCTTTAATGGATCCGACAAAGGATCTGAATATTACGGTGAGCGAAGGTTAGCAATCACAATCAATTTGATTTCATAGTTAATATGTCTAACATATGTTACATGTATTTATTTCATTAGCATATTGAGTTGGAGCTAAAATTATTGTGGCAGCGTATGCATGAAGGTTGTACTCTCGTCAATAAACAATATACAATTTTGGACTTTCAATTTGAAGAGGAGTGTTCTCAGCAAATGAGGTGGCAAATGAAATTTCTAATGGGAAACCAGAGAGGTCAACCAAATGGAACTTGCCTAGAAGACTATGTCAACGGTAGATTGCCTGTAGCTGGTCGTTCGTGGATGGGATGCAAGTATTTATTAATTCCAAGCGCATATTCAGGCAATGAATGTTATCTTTTTCTGTTCAATATTCCTGAATGAAAATTTCATATATACGACTGCAGCAATAATGTTCACACACCAGATGCAATCAAGGCACACGCAGAAGCAATATGCATGCTCATTCAGGGATTATTGCAGTGTACACCCTTGTACACCCTTGTCCACTAGACGAGATATAAATAAACATAGAAATAAACGAATGAAGCAAAAGATTATACCTTATCTACCATGTGCGAACAATGGGTAAGCATTTCAACTCTTGTTATTTACTATCGTAGTTAATTTATCGTATATACTAATTTCGACTAACGAAAAATCATTTCTTATACAGGCCAAATTGCATAATGTTTGTACTCAAATATATAGAATGCTTCGTTCTAGGGCATCCAATAGAATCAGCTTCAGCAGAGAGGATGTCACTATACAGACGAAAGATTGTGGTCGATCTTTGTCATAACGAATACTTTCTTCATCCTTGATGGTGAAAAAGTTGTAGTGGCTAGCTGTACTTTGCTTATGTGACTGTTGATGATCAGTTGGTTCATGATAGCATCGTTTGCATTATGTATTTTGCTTTATGTGGTGGTACGTAACATGTATTTTGGTTATTGTAGTGGTACGTAATATATATTTTGGTTTACACAGTGGTTTGCATATTTAGTTTATTTGGTGGTATGTAATATGTTCTCGAACTTTAATTCTAGACAAATGAAATATCAAGCGTCGAGATTCACAACTATGTAATGTCGAGAACGACATATCAAATGTCAGGAAATCGTTGAAATGTAGAGAAATTTCCTCTTTTGATCCAAGTGTCGTTCTAGACAACTGTAATGTCAAGTGTCGAGATTAACAGCTATTTAATGTCGATAACGACGTTCCAAATGTCAAGAACGGCATCAAGTGTCAAGATAAATATGATCCAACCAATTTTAATGAAGAGTGAAGGCAACCAATTGGAATATTAACTGCAAAAATTGTAGCAAGCAGGTTTATAATTACTATAACAATTAAAATTGGTATGCCAAGCACGAGTACATTCTCAACCATATTGATGTGAAAAAAAGTTATAAACTAATCACCATGAATGACTTCAACCATATTGGTTGGTGAGATATCTTCTCATGCATTCAACAGATAAGTGTTTTTCCACTATAAAAGGCTGGACTTTACTTGAATATGCACAGACGGGAATTTAACAAATTCATAGCACTAGTTAGTTTTTCCATTGATTATATCTTCACCAACTCAACATACTCATCTTATTGATGTCACTGTCATTTTCGACCTCCCCAGGTCGTCTGCGGATAACCCGATCATCATAGACTCGGACTCGAATGATGAAAGCAATGTCTTTTTTCCATATGTTCGTCAACTTTCGAACCGCCATCGTAGGGTTTGCCTTTAACCAATTCATTTTCTGAATCTAATCGACAAAATTGAACCAATTCAAGTTCATCGTGAGATTGTCTCAGTAGAGGTCCAACCGGAAGCACATCACGTGTTGTCGGATGAAAATTTTTGAGCAATTCCCACCGAAAATGAAGACGTGATCATCATAAGCTCCGACGAGGAGTATACAGTGATATGTCCTCTTCGTCCGTGGTGGAGGATATGTAGAAGATGCAATCATCGTAAGTGAAATGTTTACGTATATATACTAGTGCTATAAAATCCATAAAGGTGATGAATATTTTTTGGGCTGATCACCATTTTGTATAATAGCTGTCTACGACATGCATTGGAGTTATGACTTCCTTTTGTTGTGATTATCATTTTGTCTACTCCAATGACTTAGGAGAACGAGTCATTCATGGGTTGTTTTTGTATCCATTACCACATTGTGTTTATAATGATTAAGAAAATCCCAGTAATGAATTAGATATATGATTGTTCACTTATATGATGAACGAAATGATATCGTAATAAAATGCTCATAAGAATACATGTGATCACCATTTTCCTTGTTTGTAGTTATACCCCAAACCTGGATTTTCTTGTTTGTATCTATTACGACATTCTAAAATTGAGTGTTGTTTGTACTTAGAAAAATGCCCATAAAAATTTTCCTGTTTGTGCATTATAAATTTTGAACGACAAGGATAATATAAGAGAAAAATCACAAAAAAGGGATGAATCCGTATAAAGGATTCAAAATGTATTACGAACTTAATTTTAGAATAAGAAATTGCAAATGAGTGCTATGAAGAGAGAACGAAGAAAGAAACAGGAAGAAGTAAAAGTAAAAAATATATTCAACAACATTCAAAAAAGGAGATGAACAACTAAGATAGAAAGCAAGTAATACAAAAAAATATATTCAAAACATTGATAATCCATGTTATCAGGGCATTTGACGATCGGAATACACAATGTCATTCAAGTATACGTGTCACTTAAAAGTGTCGAATTCTGACATGTTTGCTTGTTATGTCCAAAACCCCCACATCGGCCGCATTTTCATGTCATAGTTGACCTTTAAGCTCTTGACCGTTGACGTTGGGTAGAAGGTCGACCTGGTGCTCTACGTATATTCAGGGGCAAAACTTCAATGGAACGAATAGATTGAGGATCAACCCAATCTGACTCTAGGCCAACGGGGTGAAAAAATTCGTTGTACGCAGCTCGCCAACATTATGTGGTGTAGTAAGGGGAGCACAAATCATACAATGATTTTTCTTTTGCGCAAGCAGCTCTGGATACAAGTGAACATGAGATTTGTCGCATCTAAAACTTTCGACATGAACATGTGTTGCCTATAAGGTCGACAGTACAAAATTCGGTAGCTACACCTACCAAAAAAATGAGTTCGTCCAAATTTCGTATTGGTAAAGTTGCACCGTGTCGAATGATTTTCTCAATTCATCATCAATTTTTGATGTCACAGTCGTACTATATTTCGTGGATACGCTTTTTCTCTCGTAGAACCATCGTTGCATCAATGACGTAATATTTTCGACCAACGAGATTATAAGAAAACTTCGTTGTCACCTTAGGACTGAATTTAGTGACTCCGCAATGTTATTCGTCATAACATTGTACCGATTACCAACAAAATTTGCCCTTAACTAGGTGGATATACCGGCTCGTTCCAAGTAAGATGTCATTGACGGTCGAATGGTTCTTATCTATGTCATGAACTGATCAAATTTCGATAGACGGTATGCTAGCGCTGCCCGCTTGAACAAGAATATGAGATTGCTATTGCTATATCTAGTAATAAGATTTTTCTCCATATGCCAGATGCAGGCACCATGATGAAAAAGTGGGAACAATATCGTAATTGCCCGCTTAATACTCTTCTTCCTGTCCAACACAAACACTAGCTGGTTTGAATAATCAACGACATCTTTCAACTTCGCAAAGAACCAATACCACGATGCATTTATTTTCCCATCGACAACACTCCAAGCAAGAGGATATATTTGTAAGTTAGCATCTTGCGCTGCAACTACTAGTAGTATTTCCTTATGTTGACCTTTCAAATGACTTCCATCAACATAAATTACTGGCCTTACGTACTCTCAAAAACCACGTACACTCGACCTGAACACTAAGAAGAAAAACCAAGAACCTATTATTCGAGTCAAGTTCAATGTGTGCAATAGTTCCAAGATTTTTCTCGGTTAACATATGACAGTATGATGGTAATTTCTGAAAACTTTCTTCTGGTATACCACAAAGAAATCGAAGTCCCTTCTCTTTAGCCTTCCACGCTTTGTTGTAGGTAATCCGTACACCAAACTCACATTCCATATCCCCAATAATACCCGCAGGAACGTATGATTGGTTTGCATCGTCCAACCTTTACATCATGTGATGCCCAATTACTGCACTCGTTGCGTGAATTTGTGCCTTTCATCGAACGTCTAGAGAACATGTGTGCTCAGGTATGTACTCTCGAATCTTAAATATTTCTGAAGTTTTTATCTTAGAAGCTAGCACTAGTCAATGACATGTAGTATCGACACAACACACAGTAAGAGATCTAGGATTCGACTTTTTAACCTTGAAATGAAACTTCTCTTTCAAAGCCTTAAGTTAAAGCCTTGTGTGTAACTGTTGCTTGCTAAAGAATATCTAATTCTCCACAATGTCCTCTTCATCAATGGACTCAATTGCATTTCGAATAAACAAATTCTCTTCACCTAAACCTTCATCCGTATTATCAATCGTTCGTGACTCTTGTAGTTCGCACATACTGACTTCGTCACGTCCACACAATGCATCTTCTATTGGTGAGAAAGGCTCAACTCTGACATGCAGTTCATGCTCTCTGATAATTATGTTTTTACACACTGATTTGGTTCACAAACATGACTTAAACATGGATAAAATGGTTGAATTGTGACTTAATCTAGTTAAATTCATGCATTGTAGGTAATTCAATGGAAATTGTGAAATTCAGGAGAAAAGAGCCGAAGAAGGACCAAAACACAACAAATTGATAGTTCGAGGACCAAAGGTGCAAATATTGAGAAGTTGAGCTAAATGCAAAACGAGAGTAAAAACATGCCAAGTATGAGCTCAATGACAAAGCAAAATAATTGGAAGAAGAAAGAAGTAAAAAGGGACTGAATTGAAGACAATTGAAAGATGGAGGACTAAAGGTGCAAATACTCAAAAGATGTGCCGAATTAGTGGCATGAGATTTGATGGTGTCAATCATCAATTGAAAGATAAAATTTGTTGAAAAGATGAAGAAATCGAAGAAAGAAGTCAAGAGAAGCAACAAGGAAGTTCAGGGACCAAAATATAAGGACCACATAGTTGGTTATATCTATGCGACCGCATAGTGTAACCATCTATGCGGTCACATAGAAGGTTGCAGGGAATTCTAGAGGAAAATTTATTGTTCTATGCGACCGCATAGAAATCTTCTATGCGGTCGCGTAGTTATACTTCGGGGGCCTCAGTTGCAGTTTTTTTTGTTTTCGTTGAAACTCTTTTTCTACTTGATTTTGACCCGATATAAATACCCAAAATCATCAAAATTGAAGGAAGGAACGACCAGAGAGACGAATTGGAGGCACAAAAACACAATCTTGGGTTGATTTCACAAGGATTCAAGAAGGATTTCAAGATTTCATACAAGAAAACAAGGATTTTCATACGGGTGTATTCTTTATATCTTTTAATTTCATTTTTATTTCTTGATTCAGTAATCATGATTGTAGGCTAGGGTTTTAAATTCATTAGGAGATCGATGAACTTTTGATTACTATTAAATTCTTATATCTCATGAATTCAATATAAAGTTTCGTTTGGATAATATGCTTGATTTATATGTTTTCATTGCATCCATAATTATTGGCCATATATTATGTGAGATTAGATGATTTATTTCTTACATTCGAGAGAAGTGGAATAGATTCGATATAATATAGATCAACATAGGGTCCGATAGGGGATAGAAATATACCCCTATGCTTTATGTAATTCGTTAATTGTTCATAGAATTTCATGCATTCTTGTATATTTGCATCATCCATAGAAATATAGGCTGGTGGTATGCAAGAGTAGGTTTAATATATATCGAGAGAGTATATTGGATAGGTTTAGGAACATTGAATTGGCATTTTTCCATCGATTCATTGAATTTGTGAAATTAGGGTTTTTGGTAATCAATTGGGGATTCGAGATCCTAATGATTCTATTTCAATTTATTTCTATACATTAACTTCCAAAATTGCATTTTTACATTTTAATTGAGTTGTTGAGTCATTTAATTAGAGGAATTTTGAAATTAGGGTTTCCAATTTCGAAATTAGGGTTTTCTTCAAAAATTAGGGTTTCAAATTGGGGGTTTCTTCCAAAATTAGGGCTTCTCACACTTAGACCAAATTTTCATTCAATTGGATTCGGTTAAGATCGCATTAGTTTAATTAGAGCTAATTCAATCCTTGTGGGAACGATACTTGGACTCATAGTCCATTTTACTACTTGTTAACGAACCGTACACTTGCGGTCGGTTTTAAAATTGAAAGAAATATTCGCGAACACTCTCCAGCATTATATTCATCTGCAATTACACACAACGTCGCTTCTGTGTGAACAGACATAAACAATTGCAAATCCTGATCGTTGACTACATCAGTATGGGGTATATTCTTGTTCGGAACTGTAGATTTCAATTGAATTCGAAACTTCATTCTGTTAACTTTCAGCTTCTCGAATAATTTATGTACAAGCTCTTCATATATAATATCATGTCAAACAATTGATGTTCAGTTCCCTAACCAATTCCACTCGTCGTCTATGTTGACGAATCTACCACCATACGAGATAACAAATCTCTTAACATCTCCCATAATTGCATGCCATAAACAACAATAATGTCAGCCACTAACGAAAATCGAAAACGAAAATGCTACCTGCATGTAATATGTGAAACGCTATACATAAAATTTTCCCAACTTAGTCAAGTCTTTAATGTTATTGTCAACATTTGACAGTGTCGAGAATGATAGTATAAATATCATTCTCGACGTTTATAAATGTTGTGAATGAAAAAAATAGCTTAAAAAAAAAAAAAAATTTAAAAAAAAAAAAAAAAAAAAAAAAAAAAAAAATAAAAAAAAAAAAAAAAAAAAAGAGAGTTCAAAGAAATAGAGTTCAAAGAAATATACATTCGATCGAGAAATGATGAGAGCCTAATCAGCTTCAAATTTCGACGACAGTAAATTTCTTTACATTAAATAAAATGATTTCTTTGGAGTTGGAATCATACACTTCTTTGTATGTGTTAATGGAATTTCTGCTTCTTCTTCATTTGTTCTAGAATAATTGATTAAAATCTAATTAAAAATGTAGGCAAGTGGACTTACCTAGGTAATAACAACATTATTGTAGCTTCTCGTAGAAGCTATTTGCTCTTCTAAAAAATTGTGCCAAATTGATATAAAATTGCTTAATCTTTTCATGAGGGTAAAGTAGACAATTCGATATAGAAATTGGACATTTTTGCAAGGATTATCAAAATATGACATTTTTCAACTCACATCCCCTAAAATTGGACATTCTTGAAAATGCCTTAACAATATTTAGCACGTGCTTTAGAAAACCAGAACAATAAATTACAAGCAAAAATAGAAAACCCAATAATCAATATCAAAATACTAACGTATAGTCCAAGATCTTGAACATAAATAAACATTTTTTTCTTAGTAAAGTCAATAATAATAGGGAAACCCTGAAGCGAAAGAGCCATAGCTTCATTTAACCTAATTTTAAGTAAAAAAGATTCAAACAAACTAAACAAAACTTGGAAAAATTACACTAATTTGTAATACAACCCGTAAAGAAGAAAAAGAAAAAAATTTGGGAGGGCGTAGAAAATGGAAGAGCCCAATGTGGAGAGAAAAAGAGAGATAAACGGGAAAGACCGTAGGATTTAGGAAAGGGGTAAGAGAGAGTAACGTGTGTTCATGGGTCTTCAAGCCTTTATTTTTGAAAACGTCGTGAGCCAAAAGAGAATTGAAATTAAACATTTGCCGAACTAGGTTGTGATATTATTGTTATTCAAAATCAACAAAATGTGAGTGGAATGAAAAATCCAACTTGGAGGCTGGATGTTGGACTGTGCGACTGCATAGACTAATAGGGATGTAGTCGCATACATATTTACAGGGCCCAAGAGTTGATCTACGCGGTCGCTTACATAGAACAAAAATCTTGCAGTTGGTGACCTTTTCATTTGAAATTTTGGTGACTTTTCAATGATTTTTGGCACCATCCATACAACATTATTAATGGATATATGTATAGAAGGTTTGTGATCAATGGAAAATATAGCAAAACGCGTAACCACATTTGAGATTACATTATTCATTCCAAAATTATTGCAAATCCAATTTCTCTTTATTTTCAAAGCCATTTTCACTCATTCATTTTTGAAAATCACGTTTGCTTTTGGTGTTCTTCACTAAAGGCTTGTTTAATCTTACAAATTATTTGCCAGTTAAATCCTTAAAAGCATTGTGGAGGAGACAATTATCGTTTGAGGACAACGATTTGTTTTTCGTATTCAAATCTTCGCCGAATTTCATTTTCATCATCTTCTTCCTTTATTTTCTCCATTGCTATATTTTTTTTCCTTAATAGGTTGTGTCATGACTTGACTAGACGATAGTTGACGCCATGGACTAGGTGGGTAAAGATTCGCAATGGCACATTCGATACATTTCGTGCCTGATTGCCCGCACTTGGTATGAAATTTTTTTTAAGTAAATAATGAAAATTCATTTTTTTGATTGTTAGTCCAAATTTCTTCCTTTTTTTTGAACAGTTCACATTTCATTGTGATAGCTATGCAAAGATCCAACACGTGAAATTTAAACCATGTTAGGCTTATTGTTCACCTTATATCCTTATAAATCAAATCCTCCAAATAGAGGGCAACGATATTCATTTAACAGTGAAATGAAAGAGGTTATTTGTTACAATCATGTTACTCACACAGGGAATTTTGATAGGGAATGTTGACAGACTGGTATGCATTAATTGGAAGATGGGGAAAAAAAATAGGCGAATAATCATTCGCCAAGTTAGTTCTGTCAACATTTTCGGTCAAAACTTTCCGTTTGAATAGCTTAATTATAGTTGTTAATACACGACAGAAGCAGGCTACTGATATAATTGTTAAAACAAAGAGGAAAAAAAAGAAGTCCAATATAATTTTCAGACAAGCATGTAATGATCACATGTTAAAATGTTAATTTCTAGAGGGTCCAATTAGTTTTTCGAATATTGGATCTTCAGGTTTTACAATCCACAAATCCTAACAAACTATGTCCAAATTATCATGTGTCCAAATCCAGTTTCTTTGGATCTACTCATATTTAACATGTGCCCTGTTGACCCCAAAAAGTATTGCCAACAGATGCAGGTCCCATCGCGCACACGTGGGCGAATGTCCAACACGCTAACATACGTAGACGGTCTAAAATGAGCGGTTCTAAGGGCGTGGGAGTAGCCCAACGACGCGGGACAGTAACGTTCGGAATCCGTTTGTGATCCGATTGTACAATAATTACCAACCGGTGTTCGTAAATGTATATGTAAGTGTGTATAAACTCGATTTGTGTATTGCAAGTAAATGAGAGAGTGTTGAGTAAAGTATAGTTCTTTGTATTGATTCTTGCATTAGTCTTTTGATGTTACACAAGAGAAGTATTTATAGTGACACATGTGAAATGGGAGTCCTTGGATGAGGTGGCACGTGGCCTCATCTCTTTAATTCAAACATCCCATCCTAGGCATGGGGCTTGACTTGCTAGCTTGCTGCGCATTTATTGCTTTGTGCAGGACTTCCATACTAGTGACAAGACTTGACCTTTACGCTTATGACAAACGTTCCATCAATCATTCGAATAAAATCTTTATGCAGACGATCTCTTGGGAGAAGTGAACATGGAGGACACTCCTTCATGGTTCGAAGGCTCCTGCATCTGCTTCGGGGCTTCGGCCATTTCACACGATACTTCCACTTGAGGGCTGCGGCTATCTTCAACTAGCTTCAGCATTATGGCTTCGGCTCATGGGCTTCGACATGTAGACCTCAGGTACGTTTACAGGCCTCGGTAAAAAGGAGCCTCGGCTAGTGGACTTCGGCTTGAAGGGTTTCGGCATTGCCCACCTCGATAATCTATGCCACCTCGGTCGGAATGCCACGTGGTTTACCCTGAGTGGGCCATAATGGCCCAGGTGAATTGGCCAAGTATGACCACACACAACAATAGTCCCCCAAGTCCAAGTATGGTCATTCATGTAATGTGTGGACTTTAATGAAGTAAAAATTGAAAGAATTTTTGAACCCCAAATAATAGTCCCTGAAGTCCAAGTGTAGATATTTATATCAGAGTTGGAATTAGAAATGTGTTGCCGTGGGTGAACGATGAAGAGACCGAGGTTGTGTTGATGTTGAAGGAGAAACCGAGGTAGTTGGAAAAATCGAACCTGCGAGGCTTGATGGATGAATGTTAAGGAGAAGTCGAGGTGGTTGGGGAGACCGAACCTGCGAGGCTTGATGGATAAATGTTAAGGAGAACCGAGGTGGTTGGGAGACCGAAGCTTTGAGGCTTGATGGATGAATGTTGAAGGAGAAGCCGAGGTTCAATGGTAATGATCGTGCCTTGATAGCTGTGCCAATGATTTGATGTTTTGTGCTTGTTTTCGAGGAAAAGTGGCTGAACCGTTACGACTTCCAAGGTGCCTACTGTCGTCAAATTAAAAATACAATTATGATGGCAGCTGGAGCTTCTCAAAGCAGACGCATTGGATGGGGCGCGTGGTAGGCACGCTTGAATCGGAGGCGTAGGTTTGAAAAATCGTTTGAATTCAACGCCTCGGATTTGATTTACAATGAAGGGCTCAGATTGACTGAGGTTCGATCTGACGGCTAGGGTTCATCCTGGACCTCTATAAAAGGTGAGAAAATCCCATTTTCTAGGACTTTTGAAACTTTGCAATTTGATTCTCTCTCAAATTTCTGAAATTTTCGGTGTCAAGGCAGCCCCTTTTTTTATTTTTCGGCCTATCTCCGTTCGTAGTGTTCTTCCCTTAGGTATCATTCGCAGGAAAACCTTATTTTTGTTGTTAATTCTGTGGGATGGAGTCCACCTCGGGTAGGGAGTTGGTGACGGTGGCGTCGTTAGATTATGGGGTCAGTCAGAGGGGGTCGAAGACCCAGTAGACTATTCTGAGGAGTGGGGAGCGTCTAGGGTGCCTTCAAGTATGACGTGGAAGAGGTTAGGGGAGATCAGGGAGAGATATAGTGTCCCCCACTCCATAGAGATGCTAGTTCCCAAACCAAATGAGTGAGCCTGCCATCCGAGATCCGGATGCGTGGCTGTCAGTGAATACCTGTTTAAGGCAGGTATGCGTCTTCCTCTACACCCCTTCTTTAGGGCGGTGCTGAGGAATTTTATGTTGTCGCCGACCCAGGTTCTGCCAAATGGATGGAGCCAGTTGGTCGGCTCATACTTCCCGTGGAAGGAGGTATCACTTGGGTAGGACATGCCTCTCCATGTATTTATGACTCTTTTCTAGCCCTGGATCATAGGTAAGGAGTCCAAGGGGTGGCATTATATTACGCCTTGGGGGCTCACGCACCCTTTGTGGTGGGACTGCCTTCCTCCATTAAGGGGTAGAAGGAGTCCTGGTTCTGGGTGCGGGGAAAATGGCAGGCAGTGGAGGGGGACAAGGCCCTTTCTTGCACAGTGCCGACCTAGTACTACGAAGCTCGTGAGTCTCCCAGTCTTGCTTGTACTTCTGAATCGAACACTTAGAAAATTTCTAACTGTTGGGGCTTCTATTGCAGATTGTAGTACGAGGTTCGAGCTCAACAGGGAGGAGTTCGAGGTGATAGAGGACATCTACAAGAGGCCTCTGAAGCTCCAGCATTTTGACCATCTGATTGACAGGAGTCGCTATTTTCTGGATTTTGGATTGATGGCATCCAGAGGTACGAGGCTCCCACAGTTGTAAAAAAAATTTTCTTGTCCTTTTGATTAGATACTGATGTGTTGACCTGACGTTCTTTTGTAGATAAATTCAAGAGGAAGGAGTACCCAGCTCCGGATATGGCCACGATTCTGAAGGCCGCCACCACCTCCAAGGCTAGGGCCTTGAAGCCGAGGTCTAGTGGGGCCAAGGAGGTCCGAGGCAAGGTGGAACGCCTTTCCAAGGACAGCACTCCAAAGGCTCCTGAAGAGGGAGCTTCCCAAAGGCAGGAGAGGCCAAAAGAGCCTCGGGGCAAAGAGAAGGTCCTAGAGGAGGTGAAGAGGAGGAAGCTGGTGCACGTTACCAGCTCGTCCAGAAAATTTGGGACATCAGTGTCTCATGAGGCCAAATCCACAGGTGAGCCAAAGCTGCTCACATTTGCCTTCAAAGCCATCAAGATAGAAATGGTCAGGAAGGCTGAGGCTGAGGAGGCTAGGGAGGAGGCAGCGAGGAGAGCGGACGAGGCTGCCGAGGAGGAGGTAGCTAAACAAAAGCCTGCTAGGGAAAAGGGAAAGTCTCCAAGCTTCCTAGCTGGAAGGGAGGAGACCTTGGCCCCAGCCTTGGTGGAAGCTCTTCCAGAGGAGGTTCGAAGCGCCACTGAGAACTTTTAGAGGTTCTGGACTGACAGGTGGCAGCTGCATGCCTCTTCTTGCGATGCATCCGACCTGACGAGGGCGTTGGTGAGCCAAAGCGTCAGAACTTTTGGCCTCGCTTTTGAATGTAGGGAGGCCCTTAGTGATTTTCAATCAAGGACCAGATCTTCGGAGGAGAAGACGACCTCCTTTGCAGAGGAGGTTAAGGTGGCTAGGGCCGAGGCGGAGGAAGCCAGGGCCCAAAAACTTGAAGAAATGGCCAAGCTTAAGTCTGCCTTGGCCCAGATTGAGGCTTTGAAGAAGGAGGTTCATGAGTCACAGTGCGAGGTGGCCTCCCTAACAAAGAAGGTGGAGGTCTCCAATGAGCACCAGAAAATGACTGCTGAGGCCCTGGAGAAGGCCAATCTCTCTTTGGTGGGTGCCCAGGATGCTTATCATTTCTTGGAAACCCAAATAAAGTGGTATGTGGATGATGCATCCCACGCCAGAGAGGAGGCTCAACAGGCGATGGAAGAGGCGGTGCAGGAGTACGTCGCCAACTTCCATAACATAGAGGAGTATAAGAGCTTCAGTGCTTACTAGAGAAACTTTGCCTATGCTGAGGTGATGGAGTGGGCGGAGGAAATGTATCCCAATTTGGATCTGACTCAACTCAGGTCTGAATTCGTGGATGAGGTACCTCAGACCCCTGCTGAGGAGGTGCAGGGTAATGAAGCAGCTGAGGTAGGGGAGACAAATGCCGATGCTCAAGCTGCCGAAGCCCCAAATACTGAAGCACCTCCCCCATCTACCCAAGCTTAGATTAGTTTTCTTTTCAGTTTTTTTGAATGTAATGGCCTGAGGCTCACTTTTGTAATCCTTGTTGAAGATCAATAAATTGCCTGTTTCATTCATTGTTGTTTCTTTATCTAGTGTACGCGCCTCGGACTTAAGCAAAATAACTTTACTTAAGCAAATGAACTGTTTGAGCCTCGGACTTAAGCAAATGAACTTCGGACATAAGCGAATGCACTTAAGACATAAGCGAATGCACTTAAGCAAATGAACTTTAAACAACTGTTTGAGCCTCGAGCTTAACTGAATGAACCTCGGACATAAGCGAATGAACTAAACAACAACTGTTTGAGCCTCGGGCTTAAATGAATGAACCTCGGACATAAGCAAATGAACTTCGGACATAAGCGAATGAACTTAAGCAAATGAACTTTAAACAACTGTTTGAGCCTCGGACTTAAGTGAATGAACCTCGGACATATTACACGAGAGGTGGCTTCTTCCCTTGGCATTTAGTCCAGCCAAAGGGAGGCACGTGCTATAACCTCGGGGTTCAATCGAGGTGGCCCAAAGGTGGGGTGTGAGCCTCTCATCTGAGGTGACGACGTATCCCAGCCATGGGGGGTGGTGCAACCATGTCGAGGCTTCTCCCTTTGGCATTTTGTTCGTTTTGGCCAAAGGAAGACATGTGCTAGAGCCTTAGAGTTCCAGCGAAGTGGCTCAGAGGTGGGACGCGAGTCTCTCCTCCGAGGTGACGAGGTAGTTCAACACGTTAATGTAATCACTAAGTTTTATTAAACCATAGAAATGTTACAAGGGCTGGGAAATGTTGTCCAGCAAGATAGTACATTTATTGGTAGTAGATTTTGAGGTGTTCGATGTTCCATGGTCGGGGTTGTGCCTTGCCGTTCATGTCTTCAATCCAGTAAGTCCCAGGTCGGACTTCTTCTCTGATTTTGTATGGACCTTCCCAGTTTGGGCCAAGGGAACCGGAACCAGGTTCTTTTGAGGAAACGAAGACCCTCCTAAGTACAAGTCGTTGATTCGAAATGACCTCTTCTTGACTTTCGAGTTGAAATACCTTGTCATCTTTTTCTGATATGTGTCGAGCTTCACTTGGGAGTCATCTCTTCTTTCTTCGATAAAGTCGAGGTCGAGCCTCCGGAGCTCGTCGTTAGTTATCTCGCTGAAGCGCAGACGTCTTGGGGATGGAAGTCTGACTTCCACGGGGCTCATAGCCTCAGTTCCGAACGCCATGAGGAAGGGTGTTTCTCCTGTTGGGGTCCTGGTGGTGGTTCGAATCGCCCAAAGGACTTGGGGCAGCTCATCAACCCAGGCCCCTTTTGATATATCCAGCTTCCTTTTCAAGACGTGCTTAATCGTCTTGTTTACGGCCTCGACTTGGCCGTTTGCTTATGGGTGGTGAGGTGTGGAGAAGTGCTTCTTTATGCCAAGCTCTTCGCATAATTCTCTAACCTTCTTGTTGTCAAACTGTCTGCCATTGTCTGAGACGATTGAGAGGGGAATCCCGAACCGACAAATAATATTTTTCCATAAGAACTTGGAGGTGTTGGCTTCAGTGATTTTAGCCAGTGGTTCGACTTCGACCCACTTCGTGAAGTAATCAATAGCCACAATTGTAAAACTTGCCCCTCCTCTACCCTTAGGTAGGGGACCTATGAGGTCCACACCCCATTTTGAGAAAGGCCAGGGGCTAGAGATGGTGGTCAGCTCCTGCGATGGTTGTCACAGCACCAGAGAGAAGTGCTGGCATTTATCCCATTTTCGTACAACTCGAGGGCGTCACACTTTAGTGTGGGCCAGTAGTACCCCTGCCTCAATATTTTTTGTGCCAGAGATAGCCCTCCGGAGTGGTTACCGCATACGCCCTCGTGGACTTCCCTCAATAAGTAAGTAGCCTCTTCTCCTCCGACGCACCGTAGGAGTAGGGAGGAGAAGCTTCTCTTGTAGAGAATGTCATCAATGAAAAGGAAGTGGGCTAACCTCCTTCTTAGCTTGTAAGCCTCATTCTTGTCAGTTGGTAGTGCTTGGTCTTTAAGGTATGCTACGATTGGTTGCATCCAAGCGGGAGTCCCAGCGACCCACATTACTGTTGGGGCCTCGATCGAAGGTAGGAGCAGGTGCTCAATGGGTACTACTGTGAGTAGCTCTGAGTCCTTGCTGCTAGCTAGCTTTGATAGTGCATCAGTATGTGCATTTTTTATGCGAGGGATCTGGATCAACTCAAACTTTTCGAAGGATGGGATGAGACTCATCACCATTTTCAGGTAGGAGGCCATCGTTTTGTCTTTGGCTGAAAAGTTACCATTGACTTGGCTAACAACCGGTTGGAAGTCACTACTGATGAGCAGCCTCTTTACTTGCATTTCGGTGGCCAGCCTGAGGCCTGCAAGAAGTGCCTCATACTCTGCTGTGTTATTGGTAGCTTTGAATCCGAACCTCACCACCGAGGTGAGCTTGTGACCTTCGGGGCTGATGAGAACAACCCCAGCACTGGAGCCAACTTTCCCAGCTGACCCATCAACGAAAAGATTCCACGTGGGGGGTTCGATAGGTTCCATGATTTCGTCCACCTCGGGTAGGTTGGCGAATTCAGCCACAAAGTCAGCTAAGGCTTGCCCTTTTATGGCTGCCCTAGCCTTAAATACAAGGTCAAATTCATTGAGTTCTACCGCCCATTTCAATAACCTTCCTGAGGTGTCAGGCTTTTGAAGTACCTGCCTCAGGGAAAAATTTGTCAGTACATGGACGGTGTGAGCTTAGAAGTAGGGTCTCAATTTCCTAGAAGCTGTGATCAAAGACAAAGCGAGCTTCTCCATATCGGGGTAACGGGTTTTCGGTGATAGGAGCGCTTTACTTGTGTAGTACACGGGGAGTTGGGTAGACCCTTCTTCCCGTATTAGAACCGAGCTGATGGCCTCATTGGAGACGGCCAAATATAGTTGTAGGATATCACCAAGCTTAGGTTTGGAAAGGAGGGGGGCCTGCCCCAAGTGCCTTTTCAAGCATTGGAAAGCTTCTTCATATTCCTCCGTCCACTGGAATTTCTTCCCAGCCTTCAGTACTTTGAAAAAGGGGAGGCATTTGTCCGTAGCTTTGGACACAAAGCGGCTAAGTGCAGCTACTCGCCCGGTAAGACTTTGCACCTCCTTCGGCTTTTGGGGAGACCTCATCTTACACAAAGCTTCAATCTTCTCGGGATTGGCCTCAATTCCCCGTTGGTTGACCATGTACCCCAAGAACTTGCCGGAGGCTACCCCGAAGGCGCACTTGTGGGAGTTGAGCCTCATCCTATATCTTCTTAGGATCTGAAAAGTGCTATTGAGGTGCTTTATGTGGTCTTCGGCCTCCAAACTTTTTACTAGCATGTAGTCCACGTAGACCTCCATTGTTTTGCCAATGAGGTCCACAAACATCTTGTTTACGAGTCTTTGGTAGGTTGCTCCGGCGTTTTTCAACCCGAAGAGCATCATTCTATAGCAATAGAGGCCTCGGTCCGTAATGAAAGAGGTGTGCTCTTCATCGGTCGGGTGCTTGGGGATTTGGTTGTAGCCGGAGTACGCGTCCATGAAGCTCAACAGCTCATGTCCAGCAGTGGAATCCACTAGTTGGTCAATCCTTGGGAGTGAAAAACTATCTTTCGGACAAGCTCTGTTGAGGTTGGTGAAGTCAATGAACACCCTCCATTTGCCGTTGTTTTTCCTTACCAAAATCGGGTTGGAGACCCATCTAGGGTAGCTTGCCTCTCGGATGAAGCCGTTTTGGATGAGCTTCTGAACTTCTTTCTTTAGGGCCTCATACCTTTCAGGGTTGAGGGCTCTCCTTTTTTGTCTATGCGGGGCAACCTTGGGATCAATTTTTAGGTGGTGGCAGCTGACCTTGGGGTCTATGCCTACCATGTCCTCATGCTTCCAGGAAAAGACATCAAGATTCTTGCTCAGGAAATCCTTAATCTTTTCTTTCAGAATGTTGGCTAGGCATTTGCCTAACTTCAGTACCTTTGATGGGTCTTGGGGGTCTACTGAGAAGCTCTCAAGTTCCTCTACTGGAGATGCCTGAGGCTCGTGTTCTATGATGCGGGGGTCAATTTCATTGATGACCAGCGCCTCGGCATTAGGTGGTGCATCGATCATATCAACATCTTCTTGTTCGGTGGGAGCATCACCTAGGATGTCAGCCATGACCACGTCAGCTATGACTACATGGATGTCCCGGGGCTCTGCCTTCTTGATGGAGCTTAGATAGCATTCTCTCGAGCCTCTTTGGTCGCCTCTCATCGTTGCCACCCCATTTTCAGTTGGAAATTTCATGCACGGGTGGTGGATGGAGGTGACTGCTCCCAGTTCTTTCAGGGTTGGTCTGCCCAACACCCCATGGTAGGCCGACCTGCTGTCAACAATGAGGAACTCCATGAAGTTCATCATTGTACGTGGGGATTCCCCATCTCTACTGCTAGTGTTATCTTTCCTCTCGGAGTGATGCTATTTTCGGTAAATCCGTACAATGGAGTGGTGGTGGGCGTCAGCTGATGATCCAATATCATTTTATCAAAGGCGGATCCGAATAGAATGTTGACGGAGCTTCCGTTGTCAACCAATATTCGTTTGAGCCCATTCCTGGCTTTGACAGCCCTCACCACAAGTGCATCGCAGTAGGGGTAATGAACGCCCTCTTCGTCTTCCGGGGAAAATACAATGAGTGGGACCTGGTTTCTTCGGGAGCTGCTACCCACGGTGTAGCTTGTCAAAGGGGGGCGTTTAGCCTCCCGGGTGTAGTTCCTTTTGGCGTTTCGCCGCCAACATACAGGCCTCCAAATATGGTGTCCACCTCGTGGATAGGGGCTTCATCTCTAGCTTGCCGGTTTCTTTGGTGTCTACGCCCTTCCCTGGGCCTCTCTGCATCATGCTCCCTTCGTCGTGAGGATACATCCCTTTGACGGAAAGCGGCCTCCTCACGCGCGCGCTGGTTGTCGTGCCTGGACGGGGGCCTGATCACCTGGGGCGAATCATGTCTGTCTCTAATGGATTCCTACCGGGAACGTTGTGCATAGTCTCTACAATCCGCTGTGTTATGTCCGTAGGACCTGTGGTGTACACAGTATCCTGGGGGGTTCGGGTTTGACCTATTTCTAGGTCCAGAGCCTCGACCTCGGCCTCTCCCCCAACGGGGCATCTCCTGTCCCCCCATCTGACGGGGGTCAGTTATTGGATTGACATCTTCATATGTCAAGGTGGGAACAACATTCAAAGTGGTGGTGACAAGTGCTTGACCAGAGTTCTCATTTCCAGCCTGGTTCATCTGGTAGCCCATCAGGTGGGAGGTCGGGCCTCTAACGCGCTGTCTTTGAGGAGACGGGAGGCCTCTATTTGCCCTGTTCCTATGCTCAATCAATTCTTCATTGATGGTCTCCCTTCTCATCATTTCAAGTAGGGCGTCATAGGTGGTGGGGTCTTGATTCTGCACATCTCTCCAGAATAAGGTATTCATGTTCAGACCTCCCCTTAGCGCGGATAGTGCCTCTCGGTCACTGACTTGTACGCAGTATGTCATCTCGTCAGTGAAGCGTGATAAGAAGCTCTTTAGGGACTCCCCATGTGCTTGCCTTATGTCCTGGAGACGTTGGATGGGGGCTTCTCCTTTTTTGCTTACCGCGAACCACTTCAAGAACGTTGTCTTGAACTAGGGCCAGCTTCTAATGCTCCCAGGTGGCAATCTGCTGTACCAAATTTCAGCCGCTCCACTAAGTATTAAATGGAAGGCTCTGCACTTTACGGCTGGGGTCGCACCCTTTAAGCTCATGTGGGTTTTATAAGCATTCAGATGCTTTTCCGGGTCGCCTCTTCCGTCATACTTTGGTATTTTCGGCATAGCATAGTAGCTCGGGACCCGGGCATTCCTTAGTTCCCTTGAGAATAGTAGGTTCTCATCGTCGTCGTCCAAGTCGCAGGACCTCTGCTGTTCGTCAAAGTCGTACTCATTAGTCTCGTGCCTCGGTTGTTGGTGAGAGGTCCCGGGGAGATCCCTAGCCTCTTCGTCTCTCCTTTGCTCCGCCTAGAAAATAGGCGGAGCAACTCGGGGGGCATTTTCTTGCCTTCTTTCTGCCTACTGGGGCAATGTAGGTGGAGGAGGCGGCCTTGTCCAAGGTTGCTGAGCCTGCTGTTGCCTTTGCCTCAGTTCGGTAGGGCTGATTCTATCGAAAACACTTCCTGCCCTCCTATGTCTTGGGTCTTGCTCATACGGAGGTAGGAAATTATCATGACTCATTTGGACCTCGGAGGGTCGGCCAGAAGCATAGTTGGAGGAAACATCAACTTTCACTTCCCTTTCAAAGGGGCTCTCACCTCGGCCATAGTCTGTTGTAGCAGTTCTATGACTTTGGGCTTCATCCTCTTGCTGGTAGTGCCCTTGGGGGGCATATGGAGGAATGGGGAAGCCTCCCTGGCCCTACATTTGGGCCATAAGCTCCCTCATAGCCAAATTTTGGCTAGCGATATCCCTCATGTTAGCTGCCATGGCGGCCATTTTTCTTGATAATCGTGTCGTCGCACGCATCCCACCTCTTCTCTGGTGGTGGTGGAGTCTCTGCCGAGCTGCTGGGGCAGTAGGCTGGGAATGCACGTTCGTGTTTTCTCTTACTCTCCTGGGGGGAGTATCTTCATTGGAGCTCATTTTCCTTTGTCCGATTTCAGATTTCTCCAAATAATGGGGCTTTCTCCTGTTCTCTTCCAAGAGCAAATCCTTTTTCAAGAGGGGTCGTCCAAATGTCATTTCAGTAAGCTTTTACCACATGGTTGCTCGTGGTTATGGTATGGTTTTCCACAGACGGCGTCAATCTGTTGACCCCAAAAAGTATTGCCAACAGATGCCGGTCCCACCGCCACACGTGGGCGAATGTCCAACACGCTAAGACACGTACACGGTCTAAAATGAGCGGTTCTAAGGGCGTGGGAGTAGCCCAACGACGCGGGACAGTGACGTTCGGAATCCGACGAGTTGTTCGTGATCCGATTTTACAATAATTACCAACCGGTGTCCGTAAATGTATATGTAAGTGTGTATAAACCCGATTTGTGTATTGCAAGTAAATGAGAGAGTGTTGAGTAAAGTATAGTTCTTTGTATTGATTCTTGCATTAGCCTTTTGATGTTACACAAGGGAAGTATTTATAGTGACACATGTGAAATGGGAGCCCTTGGATGAGGTGGCACGTTGCCTCATCTCTTCAATTCAAACATCCCATCCTAGGCATGGGGCTTGACTTGTTAGCTTGATGCGCATTTATTGCTTTGTGCAGGGCCTCCATACTAGTGACAAGACTTGACCTTTACGCTTATGACAAACGTTCCATCAATCATTCAAATAAGATCTTTATGCAGACGATCTCTTGGGAGAAGTGAACATGGAGGACACTCCTTCATGGTTCGAAGGCTCTTGCGTCTGCTTCGGTGCTTCGGCCATTTCACACGATACTTCCGCTTGAGGGCTTCAACTATCTTCAACTAGCTTCGGTTCATGGGCTTCGGCATGTGGACCTCAGGTACGTTTACAGGCCTCGGTAAAAAGGAGCCTCGGCTAGTGGACTTTGGCTTGAAGGGTTTCGGCGTTGCCCACCTCAGCAATCATGCCACCTCGGCCGGAATGCCACGTGGTTCGCCCTGAGTGGGCCATAATGGCCCAGGTGAATTGGCCAAGTATGACCACACACAACATGCCCCATACCCATTTTGTTTTGGAATTTCCAAAAAGTTATTTAGAGAATTATTGGCCAAAAATTAATACGCTAAAAAAATGATTATTTTTGTCACTCAAAGTACAAAGCTTAACGTTGCCACAATTTACACTTTATGCTCGATATTATACGTAATAATTAATGTTGGATTTTAGGACTGTGTTTTTTAAACTCGAGATTTAGTAGGGTTTTATTGTCTGGTGTGCTCTAGACATACTTGTAATTGTAACATCAAAGGCAACAAATTGAAAATGAGTTAATAGCAACTAAATTATAATTAGGTAATTGATTATAACAAATTGAAATGAGTGTAAAAGTTCGAGTAACCTAAAGTATAATTCAACCATTATTAGTAACAAATACAAATTTTGATTTTCTATTTTTTGTCCAAAGGCCAAAACTTTAACGGTCACGTGTAAAATGGTATTTTCTTATGGGGGTCCCACAAATTTTTTCTAACCTCGGATCTAAAGAAACTTTGTTCGAGCAATCCCACTTATATGCTTTGATCTAGCCATATACTCGTTTAACAGGTGCTAAATTCCATTATGTTTTAGAATTCAACATGTGATAAACACAAAAAAGAAAAAAGAAAAAAAAAAAAAAAGGTACTCTCTCTCTCTGCGTGTAAACATTACAACGAAAACATCTTCAATTTTCAACATGTTTTAACACTAGCCATCAATCATTGAAAGGAGCGCCATGTTGTTCTTCTGTCATTGCTGGAACACGGAAGAGATTCAGTATTACAAAAGTAATTTCATTAAGTTCAATCTATACAATTCTTGATTTTTCTTGTAATAAGTGAAATAAGGTAAACATAAATCCATTTCCATAGTAAACGTGTATAAAATCTGTGGTTAATGATCTTTCTTTGCTACAAGATCGTGTTGTAGTTACAACTTTTGAATACAGAAAAGGAAAGTACATGATTGAAACTAACTCTTGGTGTTCAAAGTGATTTAGTCTCTTCATTTTTTTTTTTTTCCTTTTAATCTCGATCTCGATTCTGCAATTTATCTTTCTCTACTTTAGCAGGTTGCAGCACGATTTATTTTCTTCAATGATTATTAAAGCCACAAACAAATTATCTTTCAATATGATTAAGGTAAACAAAGATCCTTTTCCATTGCCAAACAGATCTACATACAAGCATATTTTGTTGTGTTAATTTTATATATACACGCATAGATATGTATGTATGTAACAATAATTATTTTTAGATTTTCAAAAATGGATTAGGTTATAGGACCAGTCAGTCTTGGTTTCTTGGATCATCTAATGTGTGTCTATATATATATATATATTGCCAGATATCTTCAATCTTCACAACAAAATAGCAATGTAGTTCCTCATTTTCTCAATCTGCAACATATATATATAAATATATTTATAGATTTTGCCAATGTAATCCCTAAAATTTCTGCAACATTTAACAGTCTTAGATTGGCCGGGCTGCTGGGTGGGGTCACGGACATGTTGCGAGGAGAGATCAAAGCACTTGCTTTATTTCTCTTCTCAATGGAATTATTAGGCAGTAACTAGGATTTTAAGAGAATCTTTCATATGAGCTATGCTAATTAATTCAACTTTAGGGTTCTCTAAAACAATGTTCAAAGTTAATATAAATTGTCATTGAACCCAGCTTGATACCTCCCGTCAACGTCGTGAATTCAACTGTTGATAATAATTGTAAAACAGGGTTTCAGTTTTAAATATATGAATGATGTTTAAGTCAAGGTTCAATTATCAGGTATGTAGTTGTCATATTCCATAAATTTCTCGATGAATCAAGGCGTGTCCAATCCATTTCAAATGCACCTTTGAAGTCCTAGTAAATTATACCTTGTCCGACTTGAAAACAACTGGATGCCAACGGAGCAACTTTCAGGCCAGTTGGTCTTTCCCTAGCTTAGTGTCTCTTTTTTGAGTTAACTTCTATATGTGAAATGACTGACCTCTATTAGACCTCTATTCTTCTTGTTTGTCTTACATGAGCATAGATGTTTGTAGCTTAAACTTCCATGGTGCGAGGTGGGGTCTTCTACTTCAACCGTAATTATGGCTAACCTTCAAAAGAACATGAGTTCGACATCTCTCATATGTTCAAACCTTTTACCAATTTGGAGTTCTCGTATACTTCTATTTCATTGTCTCTTTCAAATACTTTTGGATACAACATTTGCCCCCAGTCCTAGATGCTACATTTATCATAAGGTCAGGCATCCTAATTAGGTTGGAGGGGGCACAAGACACTACTTGAGCAATTATAAAGCATCTCTAATGCATTTTATGAAGTGTAGGCTACATGGCAGTTGGTAGACAAATAGAGATGCTTCCATCCACATGCCACATATGTCGAATGTATAGTCAGCCAAGTTCATCTCCAATGAGGTTTCATCCAAAACTCAAATTTCTTTCAGATGATCTCAATAATTATCGCTTATAGCACCCAAGCTCACATGGCCTAGATTTTTCAGTAACTTAACCTTCTATTGTACTCTTTGAGATTCTATTGTACTGAGGAGGTTTTCTTGGCTTATGAGTTCGAGATTGATGTTATCTCAATGTGGCCACCACTAGATTCTCAAACTCAATGATGTGGTACTTACCTTTGCTCACTCCTCTATGAGAAGTTTACAAGCTTGGGCTTGTTTCTACTTGTTGCTGAGTGATTTGAGGCATCACTTGATTTAGTTGACGACAAAGCTTAAAAGAACTCGTATGAAAGAAAGACCTAGCTTTAGATGATCGTTGGCTCGACCTCCCTTCAACATTTTGCTGTGAAATGTGTAAAATGAGGCATCACTTCCCACCAATGGTGATTCTTTGATCTTCAAGCTTCAAAAAAAATTTGAGCTCAATTTCCTTCTACCTTTCACCATGGAAGTAATCTCCTACCCTGAGCTGGACACACTTCTACCCATCATTGTTGAGGTTGCTTGCTTAGGCAACACATTCATAAGATACTGAACTTTTGACTTTCGAGCTTCAAAAGGCTGTGACCTCGGTTGGCTTCTTTTCGCTAAAGAAGCCTTGTAGCATCATAGAATCTCATGCTTGAGCTCCGTTCTACCTTTCCTGTTTAGGTGGATCAGTAATGCAACATTATTATTGATTATTCTTTGAACCTCAAGTTTCAAGGTCTTGTACAAGTTGAATGCCATTCACTATTGAAGGAAAACCTCGTAGCTTCTAGTTTATATAAGTTCTCCTCGTTGAACCATGTCCAAGCTTGCGAGCTTTTGCCTACCTAAGAAGTTTGGTTGCATGCTAACCTATAAAGACGGGTTGTATGCCTTCTAGACAATGACTTTCATGCCAAGATAGCCTCCATGAATGAGCCTAATGTTTCGACCAGTGGTGTTAATCCGTCATCTTCATGGTCCTGACTTTTGTTTTGGAAAGGCCTGTCCATGTACCCTTTTCTTCAGTCATCTTCACTTCCACCAGGGTTGCAGTTATTGCATCCACTTTCTTCTAGAATCGGCAACTCATCCACTTGGCATTGTTCTGAAAGGCACATTGTAGCTTTTAGAGTGAAAGGTTGGGGGGAATGTCATTGTCTGGTTCCTTAAGACCAGCGCTCGCTTCTATCTTCAGGTAGGCAGACTTATTATAGTGGACAAGCATCATCTCCTGTTTTCTGGGTGTTGTGGGTATTGTCATTGCTATACTTTGTCGGTACTACTAATCTTCGCTAAAAAATGATGAATATGACTAATTTAGGGATGAAATTTTAGCTTAGTCTTGCTATTTCTCATAGACAAACCTCATCTGTTAGCATCAAATCTGCAGAGTGCCTCCAATCATTGTTGTGAACCTCAAAATGCTGGAAAATCTGCAAAAAATGCATCAACCAATGAGCTTGACCGCTGAAGGTAACCTGTTCCCACAATCTAGTCAGTTACTATCGTAGGAAGAATAATCCGGCAAAGATTCAGTAGGCTGAATGACGTTGCATACCTGTAACAGAATGGTCAAGAGCAGGGGCGGACCCATACCATTTAAATTGTGGGGTCAAAATTTTTTTTTTTTTCGAACAACGTATCATGAAAAAAAAGGAAAAATCGATTGTTTGCTGTTCATGTTCGATATGGACCATGTGATATGGATATAGATTTAGAATTTGGACTTTTTAGGACAGAAAATTGAATTTTCAGCACAAAAAAAAAACAGAAAATTAAGTTTCAGCACCAAAAAAAAAAAAAAAAAAAAAATCAAATTACTATCATAGGAAGAATAATCCGGGAAAGATTCAGTAGGCTGAATGACGTTGCATACCTTATAACAGAATGGTCAAGAGATTAAAAGGTGGGAGAGGTGTCCAACTTGATGAAGTAGGCAAATGACATATCTTGTGAATGAACCCATAAGCATTTTTGAGTGCCTCATCCCTCACATGCTTCTATTATGTCTTTAAATCGTTGGTAAATCACACTCTATATGAGTGTGAAACACACTAACTAAACTGAAAACATCTTAAGTTGTGCAGGAGCTCTTGCACCGACTTCAACCTTGTCATCTCTGATAGTCCTGACACATCAGGTTAGTGGGTTTTTGAGTGCTACATCAGTGTGCCCGTCAATTTTGAATACAACAGTTAAGATTAACCAAACACAAGAAGAAATTGGAAGTTTCCATTGAACAAAGTAACCGTTCAACAAAAAGATTCAAAGAAATACCTACCACTTGAGCTTTGTAATAGCAAACTGTCTATAGAAATAGCATGTAAAATGGTAACATCTTCGTGTCAATCACCACAAACCTATTCCTGTGTAGGCAGCTTCATCGAGACATAATTACGACACGATCGATACGGTGATAGGAAATATTCATCTTCTCGAAAATACACAAGCTGTTCTGCTAGTTTCTTTTGGTTAGGGTACCGTACCTGACTCGAGAATAATGATTATAGATCAAAGTCTATAGCCATGAAAAACAAGTGCAACAGGAAGAATGGTGTAGAAATTATAAAAGAACTTTTGCGTCATAAATTAATTGGCAAGCTGACAATAAAGGAATACAGAAATTATTAAGCTTTAATTTAGTAAACTTTACTTTTTAAGTATCTTATTTTCTAGCATGTAACTCTTACCTTATTATTAAAATAAGTAACTTATTTTCAATTTTGAACAATACAATCTATTTGTTTTGAAAATTTATTTACTCATAAGCAAAACGTACTTGTAAGTAAACTTTTTAAAGTTAGCTAAACATGAACATCTGTTTCAATAGCATACACTGGCATGGACCAACTACAGCAGTATTGCAAAACAAAAATAAAATTATAATCTTGTTGCAAACCATGCTAGACATGTTTCAGTGAAAACAATCAATCATGCGTCATCGATGCTCAATCATATCATCTATCAAACCTAACAATCATCCATTACAACATACATGCCATGCTACACAGCCTCAAATGCATTATTTAGGGTCCTAATTTCACTTTCAACACTCAACTCATTGGAATTAAAACACACATGTGCAGGGCTAGACCTATGTTTTGCGGGGCTCGAGACGAACTTCAGATTTTGGGCTCATAAATCATAGCAAGCAATTAATTTTTTCATTTATAATAGATTTAAGGACCTAAATTTGTTAACTTAAAATCAAAAACTAAAACAAAGAAAATGAAATATTTAAAATATGTATATTATAATCAAATAACAATGTGAAAATGTTCTAAAAAATCACTTAAATCCAACTCGTCTTGTGGTATTCGAGACAAAAATATCAATCAATTTCGTATAGTCGAGTTGTTCAACCATTTCTTTTTCAATTGATACCATAGCCAAACCATTCAATCTTTGTTGTGACATAATTGATCAGATATAAGTCTTGATCAATTTCAACTTGGAGAAACTTTTTTTTGCTAATGCAACTGCAACTGTGATGGTGAGCAAAATTTTGTAAGCAATGCAAGCATTCGGAAAATAGCTATTCATTTTCTTCAAGTAATGTAACACATTAATTGCTCTTTTTGTTTCTCTAGTTAAATAGTACCTCGAGACAATCAACTTTGAACACAAGTCATCACCTATAATGTTTGAATGTTCATTATATTTTAAATACTGCTCAAGATTCTTACAAGATTTCAACAAACTATCAACGTACATACTCTTTAATCAATGCAAATTAAACAAAAATGCAAATATCTCTTTATAATGTGCAAATTGTTCAAAACGAGTTTGAAGTGATGATCGAGCTTGATCAGTTATAAAGAGAAAATACTCAACTCTAAAAGATTCTTCAACCGAGTGTGTTACCTCTTCACTACCACTTTCATTGAATTGGTTCTTTCTTCAAATGTCGTGTCTCTCTTGGAATACAGCTTCAATTCCCATTTCACTTGCCATTTGTTTAGCTTTATCCATGGTACTAGCAAATCCAGTTTCTTTATAATATTCAAGAAATAAAATAAGTGCTTGTAAAAACTTGATGGCTTCATTAATATCCATGTTTTTGACTAGAAAAAATTTACTTACAGTATTGATTGCATACAACAACTTATACCAAATTACTATGCCAAGCAAAAACTCAAAATTTTCAAGTTCATATGTTGCTAAGGAATCGATTTCACTCTATGTTTTAAGATCTTCAACAATGTTTGTCAAGTCAAGTAAAACGTTTTTTATTTTTACAGATTATTCTTTTATAGGTTTCACACTTTCCACATGACTTTCCCAACGCGTTTGTGCAATGGCTTAAGTGTTAGACCTTTAACCTTATCTTTAAAAAACTTTCATCTTTTGGGAGAAGAGAACAATGTGTAGGTTCGTTGTATTACTCCAAATGAGATAGCTTTCGAACAATAATTTGCTATATCACATAATGCTAGATTAAGGCTATGGGAACCATAAGGAGTATAGAATACCCTATGATTTTTTTTGAAGTAACCTTTTTTGTACACCTCTATGTCTCCCGTTCATGTTAGCTTCATTGTCATACCCTTGACTCCTTATATTATCAATATCAAGCTCAAAATTCTTTAACACATTTTTAAGCTCAACGACAAATCCAAGTCCTGATGAATCATTCACCTTCAAAAATTCAATCCAATATTCTTGTACCGTCGGCGAGTCTACAGAATCGTCCATGCATCGTATTACTAGAGACATTTGCTCTTCATTACTCCCAACCATTTCTATCATTTGCAAAAAGAGTTCATTGTTCTCAACATAAAGTTGCTCACAATCTCCTCAAAATGTCAAACTATTTTTAGCGAGTCTTTTCACAATAACAATTATCCTAGTTAACACTTGTTTTCAATGTTCTCTTTCTTCGTTGATGAACAATTGTATGCTTTCGTCAATTTTATGTTTGTTTGAAGCCTATTTTCCAGTTTCATCCAACTAATCATGCAACCTATATGCTCCTTAAACATTTCATGATTTGTAAGACGTCGATGCACATTATGCCAATCATTTTATCCATCAATTGACCAATATTTTTCATCATTTTTTCTATCTTAAATAACTTGCAGCAAAACAATAATAATAATAATAATAATAATAATAATAATAATAATAATAATAATAATAATAATAATAATAAATCTTATCCAAAGAAATTGAATCCACTAGCCATCTTCTATCAATTGTCTAACCATTAATTGCTCGTAGATTTAAGTTTCTGTGTCAACCCTAGTTACTCACTTTCTTTGCCTAGAAATCTTCGACGAGTATTTATTCCTCCTATTTGTAACTCCACTTGGAAAACTGGAGCTTTTATGAAAAGCTACTCTGGAGACTGGGTAGTAATCCAAAGTGCCTGCTTAGGTAATGAAAGATAAGTGAATCACTATTTTCGGGCGAAAGTGAAACCATTTGCCTCCTTCGATCAAAGGTCAATCAATAGCGGAGGCCAAATCGAATGTCCTTGAGGGGATCTTTTGCGTTATTGGAACAGGAACTGATAAAAAATTATGTATAGATCCCTGGTTGAACGGAGCAAGGGGTGAGATCATTTCCTTGTTCTCTTTCCGTTCATCCACATTATCATTTTGATTCTATTGTTCCTTAATCATTAAATTTCCTGTTGTTCCTTTCTTCTCTTCTCTCTTCTTGCCATTAAAGTACTTCTCCACATCTCCGGCTTGGCTTTGAATTAATGCCTCTACTCTTTTCCTCTTCTTCCTTTTTGAGCTCCTGATGCATATTTAGGAATCATGGTATTTGAGTCAGTTTACTCAACAGCTAACACTTACTGAAACTGAGAGTAAAAGAGGCTCAAATTAGTTTAAGAAATAAAATCAAAATTAATGACTCAATCACAATTCACAACTTATAAAAAATACTCAACTTAATATCAACCATAATTCACAGTTTATCATTCTAGAGTTTTAGTTGCTTGCTATTAAAAACTTAAACATGAGAGGATTAATGTATGAATTTCAAAATTTCATTAACCAAAATCTGGAATGCTAGATTACAGTTGCCCACTTGCTGTTAAATTATTTAAACATGGTGGGATTTTAGAATTTCCTTCACCAAAAACTGGAATGCTATATACACTTCAAAGTTCAAGTCTTCAAGAATCAAGATGTTCCAAAAAATATGTAAAGAACCCAATTTGAATATCACTGAAAACAAGAAAAAGAATAAATAACAAAAGCAACATACAATCCGCCCATCGCCAGTTGAATTTTGGGGAAAATAAATGAATTAACAATGATTCTGAAAATAGACGGATGAAGATGAAGTTGAAGTTGGGTTTAAGAAAAAGGGATACATAACTAATTAGTAATAAAGCTCCTGCACGGACCCCTTTGCACAGGGTCTGTACATGGGCTCTCACATGGGGGTGGACCCCATGTGTGTGCATCTGTACAGACCCTATGTAAATGAGTCTGTACAAATAGCACAACTCAACTAATTATTAGCCTCCCCCCCAATATGTTGGGCCTGAGGCAGAGGCCTCTTGGCCTCTCCTCAAATCCGGCCTTGCATATGTGCACATAGGATAATCATTCTCACTAGTATGATAACATGCCAATAGATCAAACACAGTTGAATGATCTAGGTAATTTGGACTTAATAATAAACAAACAGCCACTCTCTTATTTCTTCCCCCTTTTATTCATTTCTGTTAGGTAATAGTTTAAAATAGTCCAAGAATCATTATTCTGTACTAAATCCAGTTATGGTCCATAAAAGAACATCCTTACAGTAACATGAGGATTACGAATAGAAATCATGTTGAATTAAAGACAAAAAACTGAGAATCTGCAATAGCAATAAGTTGAAGTTCTCCTATAAAAAAGAGTACATCCTAGCAAGCAAACTACATAATTTTTTAGGAAATGTTACATCATTTCACCGTGAAGTAACAGCTATCCTGTATCCCTCTCTTCCATTAATTCCAGTGTCGGGGAAATGGAAAAATAAAATAAAGCTTTGAAATTCTAAAATGGTAGGATTCCAAATCATGTCTAAGCCATAAACAAAACTGAACTCTACAAGACAATTCTCTATTACTCCAAAGATATTAACAAAAGAAACTTGAAAAATTAAGTCACCCATCAATGTGATCGGTGTGAATACAAGCATAAAACAGAATTTCGACTTGAAATAGTACTGTGGGAATCAAATTACCCTTCTATTATTAGTAAAGTAGTGTAGTGTGAGACTTCAATAAAGCAGGAGGCAAAACATTTTACTTTTGAGAGTATGATGTGCAAAGCAAGTGTTTAGCATCAATGAAGCCAGGAGACAATTAAGCTATGTTAGACTAGTTTAGAGGTAGACAATACTTATCAGATAGCTAATTTATCCTTCTTTAGCCAACTGACGAGACTCTGTGCTCTTTCCCAATCCTACTCCTCTCAAAGAAGTGTCTACAAATTAAACAGGGTTCTTATGGGTACTAATAAAGACCTAGAACAGACCCAGAAAACACCTAGCAGCAAGGGTTTGTTTTGCTTGCAAGATGCAGAATTGATACTAATTCAACACCATCACGTGGTTGGATGGACTTTCTTCTACCCAAACAAATAGTCCTACAGACGGTCTTTCAGTCAAATTATTAACTGAGCAATCTATGAGACGATTGAGCTATTATATCAAGCAACAGAGATGGTGAAAAAACGACCATGGTTTTTTGTCCCCAAAAAATTCCAACATAACCTTGCATATCATTTTTTCTCTCTCCCAACCAATCGCATTTCTTCACGAGAGAACCCCAACAACATTCTTCCACTCACTTCCTGCCACTAATGTTGCCACCTTCACAACCTCTAATGGCATCCAACTGTTCTCCACCGTCTAACACCACTTACCACGCACAATTTGCAATCCCTTCCACAACCAGCAAGACCATTTGCATCCAACCATCGCCACAAATCTCACACTCCAGTCCCCTTCTTTTACTCTCACCAGCTTACCCACCAAGAACAAAAGACGGGGTAATCTATATTTGATCAACTGTAGATTTTGATTTCAAAAATTGATTGTGGTCGTGGCAAAGGACGTGGTGATTGTGATGAGCTAATGGATGGTAAGGTGAGGTTGGTGGAGACTAAGGATAAGTAGAACATCACAGTTGGAAAATAAATCCTAAAAATTCCATATTTGGACCTTGGGCTTAAGGATCGCCTTAGCAACTGAGAAGAATCTAATACAAACATCAACTATTCATTATTGGTATTTTGCAGGACCATGGCTAATTCCTCAATGAATTAAAAGAGAATCCATAATTGCTTCAATGGTAATGAGCAATTCCAGTTACATACCAGGTCATAACCCATAAATGAGACACAGAGGCACGAGGACATTTCTTGTTTCCATCTCTGCATTATATTCAATAAAAATACAAAAATAATTTTTTTTCAGCATGACAAAGAAAAGCATATTAGAATAATCAGTAAATGAGTTTGAAGAACAACAGTAGTGTAATAGGAAGCAACGGCACATATAAAACATATCAATTACCTTTCATCTTTCCTTCTCTTCTGACAAATCTTGTTCAAGGCATCTTTTTGCAGCGCAAGTTTGTTTTCATCTCTTTTATTTCCACCACCACTACCACTACCACTGCCGCTAGCATCTCCATTTCCATTTTTTCTAGCTTGCCCTAGATCACTTTCTGCATTAAACCCTAAAGCAGTGCTACTTCCATTTAGCTCATTGCTTCCATGTTTACTTCCTGAGGCATGTCCATTAAAACTATAGTTTTTGAGGTCAGCATCCATTGGTTCACAAAATACATTTGATGATCCACTGCATGGAGAATATGCAGTCAATTTCTTTAGGGACAATTCACTGGGGTCCGATGGTGGCTGTTGTTCCAAGTTGAGAAAATTATGGCAATGGTGACGGTGATGATGATAATGGTCATGATGTTGGTGGTAGTGGTGATGATAAGGGTGCCCATCTTGATTTAAGCCTCTTTCTATAGCTAAGTTTTCTGTAGTTTGCATGTCATTGTGTATAACTAGATTGTCTTGCTGTTGGGTGTACATAAGGTCATTTTTCACAGGTCTGAGAGCAGAAGGGTTAATTGTAGACGTTGCTCCAAACTTATCCTTCACGACTGACGGTTACGTACTAAGCTTTTTAGTTGAGGATCCCATATCTATAATATCACCACTCTATTTTGAACTTTGACATAGAAGATGGTCAATTTAATGAGCTTGTATGTCAAAAACCGACTCTCTTTTTGCATGTTCTATACTACAATCAACTACTGAACTGCTTTCAGTGATCCCATTAGGGGTCTTGTGTTGGGAATCTACTTATACATGCATAGCGAAATTTAAAATAATTTTCGATTCCCACCACGAATCGCCTTTGTGTTTAGATAGAAATTGTGATAAGATTGTACCTTTTTCAGATCTGCAATCCTTTTGCTTTTCTTTTCGTTCCACAACCTTGATTCGCCACCACAGCTGTCCAATTGTCCAGCCTCCAACGGTGATCCACACAGAGAATATGATTGCAGCCTCTAGGGTTTTCTCTTGTGCCAGCAAGAATAATGAAAATCTTAATGGACCTCAAACCCTAATTATGTATTTATATAAACCCAAACAGGCTCGGCCCGGTCCGGTCCAATAATTAATTAATCCAATTAATTAAACCCGGTCCGTGAATTAATTAATCCAATTAATTAATTCGAAAATATAAATAACAAATCCAATTAATTAATTTATCCAACGATTGTTAAATTAACCAATTGGCAATTTGCAATCTTCCAATTCTCTTTTGTGTGCGACCCATTAGGTTCCCGACCACGATACCTAACGACGTGAAATATTATTTTGATCTAATCAAAATTGATAAATTAAAATACCCTTTTAATTTATTGTCAATTCACACTCGCCGTCCCTGATTGACATCTAGCAATGTGTCAGGGCAATACATGTGACGGAAAATGTCACGTGTTATGACAAAACCAAATCCGTTCGTTTACCGTGAAACTATAATCCCTTCGTTAATATGATCCAATCAATTACGAGATATGGAATTGTGTCAATCTCGATCATCGATCATATCTTTCACTCCACTATTAAGTCAATATAAATCGAAAACTCCTTTTCGACTTATGAGTACACCTTGGCCAAGGATTTCATCATTGACTTAATTGAATGAAACGCAGATCATAATCTCCCACTATCTAAGAGTGACGAATCCCTTATTGATCAATCACAACCTTCATACGATTCTTGACGTACCCGAACGATGTCGTATTAACGGCCCTTTTCAGAGCAACATCCAACACTGCCAAAGTATGACTGTCCTCATATAAGGTACCATGACGACCTCAAGTCAAAGGACCAATTTCACTACCGAACGTTAGAGATTAACCACCGACACTCAGATAGTTATCCATGTGGAATCTCTCGACGGGTCTCCAATGTTTTGTTCTATAACAAAAACATCAACGTGTTCATTTAAGTGTCACCACACTTTAGCTTGTGAGATCAGCTACTTACTTCACAAGTAAGAAATGCCACACATGATGGTCTATTCGCAATAACGATATTCGTATCTCGTTATTACTTACGACCACGGATGATTTAAGATTCAATCAGATGTAATTTGTATCTCACAATCACAACTCCTTGTGATTAACAAATTACAAATATTTGAATCTACGGACTCTATTATTTATTTAATTGTCTATTAATTAAATAATAGATCTGTCATTTAATTGCATTAATTATATATGAAAAACCTAACGTTCGACCCAACTAACACCTAGAGGGGGGGTGAATAGGTGTTCATGCGGAATTAAAAAAAACTTATCAAGTAATTCGTGCAACAAGTCACAAGAATTAAAGTTTGTCCAAATTCATTCACATGTCTTAATTACCTATGTTGAATTACCGGTAACAATAAATAAATTAAAGCAATAAAAGAACACAACGAATGTTGA
>NW_019266740.1:1047695-1052137 GCF_002742605.1 Olea europaea var. sylvestris
CAAGGATTTTAGAGAGAATCAATAATATGGCTTCAATGTGTATTTCCTCTCTATTCAACTCGAAGGAGACGAATCATATTTATATGGCTCAACGTATGGTTTTTTGTGGCGCGTCAAAAAATCGCGAGCTTTTAAACTCAATGTTGCCCAGATAAATAGGTCGCTCGAGCGAGGGACCACCGTGACTCGAGCGACGTCCACTTCGCTCGAGCGACCTGCTGGCGAGGCTCTAGCGACAGTAGTTCTGCAATCGTGGCTCGAGCGAGATCATGGCGTGACTCTAGCGAAATCTCGCACCGTTTGCAACTTCGAAGCATCCATCACAACCCTAGACCTAGCCTTCAACACTTTGATTAATTGCAACTCAAGTCCCTGAACTATTGGACATTTGACACTTTGGTCCTTGACCTTACAATTATGACATTTTAATCCTTGACTTTACAATTATTACATTTTGGTCCTTGGTCACAGATTTGCCAATTACATATTTGCTAATAAACTCCCCCTTTGGCATTCTGTGACAAAAACACATTTGATAGTCAAGGATGAAAATACATTGACTCCAACCTATCTACTATCTCTGCAATATCTTGTTGATCCTGTTTCCTGAAAAGGCAAAACTCAAAATACCATGTGAAAACGCAAGTGAAATGGGAACAGTAGTCAGAGACAAGATATACATTATATATATCATTAGTCAGAGACAAGATATACATTATATATATCATTAACCAGATTAAGAAGCAATCACAATGTATATTTAAAACACCAATAACAAACATTAAGATTGCAAAAACATCAAAAACTTAATCTAGTTAGAACATTGCATATATACTCATCAAGTTCTCATCAAGTTATCAAAAATTAATTTACTCCAACCTACTCAAGTCAAATCAATCTAACTACGCTCAAATTACTCCCCCTTTTTGTCACAAAGGGCCAAAGAGGGCCAAAAAATCACAAAAAAAATAAGCTAAGAAACAGCATCCGCAGCATCGGAAGAATCAGAGCCACTCTCAGCACTCGTGCTGGCCTCCAAATGATCTCGAATCCAGCGCAACTGACGCTGACAAACAGCAAGAGCACGGCGAAACAAAGTCATTTCAGCTGTCTGACGCTCCGAAGCAGCACGTAACTGCGTGATCTCAGCCAATATACGAGCCCGCTGCTCGATCAATGTAGTCATCGGACCCAAAAGAGGCACCAAGGGGTCAACTGGCAATGTAGCCACCCCAGGCACTGAAGTAGAAGCAGAGGGATCGGAAGAGCTGATCGGAATAGTAAGAGGAGGAGTGGAACGAGACGGAAGACAGACTCGAGAACCCCCAGTAAGAATATCAAATATAGGATCAAGGGGCTCGGAGGAATAAAAAATATCAAAAACTGCATCCGCAGTAGGAGCAGAAGAAGAAGAAGCAGGAATATGAGAGCGACTCTGATGTATAGTCTGCTGTCCAATCGGACGTCCAATGCGTCGAGTCGAGCTCTCAGGAAAAGAAGCACCTAAGGCTAAGGCTACCCGATGAATCAAACAAGCGTATGGTAACCCAATCCGACCCCCAGGAGTACGAAAAGAAGCCAGAATCTGCTGGCAAATAAAACTAGGGAGGTCAATCGAATCGCCGCGAAGTAATGCATATAAAAAACGGGCCCGCCCCATAGGTAAAGAAGAAGTATGGGCAACAGGCCAAAGGTTCGTGCACACAATGCGCAATAGAACCTGGCGATCAATGGGTAAAGACCCAGTGGCCATCGCCGTAGGCCCCCCGACAGACAGAGTGTTCAAAATCGTCGACCGAACAAGGGAGTCGGCCGGAACAGAAGAGGGTAAAATATAGGGGTATGTAGGATGGGTAATCTCAGGAATACCTAAAGCCCTAGCTAAGGCAGAAGGAGTAACCCTAAAAGTATGACCCCGTAGAAAAGACCGAAACGAGGACCCATCAATGTCATGGATGTTAGCATAGAATTCCTGGACATGGAGAGGGGGTGGAGGAGAGAGACCAACAAGTAAAGGCTCCCAACCCCTGGATACTAGAATGGCTGCTATCTCAACTGGTAGGTCAGAAAGGATTACCTCATGCTCCATGAGAACAGGGCGTAAGGAGAACTGGGACGTGAAGACCTCCTGAGCAGTAGCAGAAATGAACCTCGAATGACTGTATGAGGTCGAACCACTAGCAGGCTGGGAAGAGGGACGCGATCGCTTATGAGCCATCTGGCACACGTAAAGAGGCAAGAAATGAGATACACGAAAAATACACGTGAAACGATGCAATGTGACATGGCACACCGTGCACACAAATGAGACACAAAAATAAGACATCGAAAAATGCGATCGACCCTAAGACCAAAGTTATCACGACCCTGACACTCGACTAAGAATAGGCACACAATTCCAATGGAGAAAAAAATGCAAAAAGAAAAAGAACCAACCATGCCAAAGAAGGACAGAAATAGTTAAGTCAATTCATCGAACATGTGGCGTGCGACACTTCGGCACGAATTTCCAAGCACACAAGAGACGTAACCATGCAACCAAACACAAACTCACAAACTAGGAAAAACGCTCTTCACAAAGAAACAAACCACACGCAAAACGGAGTTACGGAATGGAGGAACCAAAGCGATGAATATGGATGAAAATCACACAAAACATAAGTAAAATACAAGCACAAATCAAGCAAAAATCACACAATGCTATGTAATACATGAATTCAACGTGCAAGAAACTTCAATCCAACGATGCTAAACATGCTAGAAGCTATGAACTCATGTAATAGAAGCAATGAATCAAACAAAATGGAAAAAGATGATGAAAAATAAAAAAATGAAAACAAATGGAAAAACCTACCTCAATTGACGTTCAAAATGGAATTTTGATGTTGAAATTGGGTGTTATTGCTTCGAAACAATCAATTTAGAAGATTTGGGGAAGAAATGTCAGCTCAAAAGAAGAAACAGATGAAAACGGAGGCTAAATTTGAAAACTTAAACGCGTGAAATGAACCAGGAATTGAAAAACCCACACTGTCGCTCGAGCGAGACAGTCAGCGATCCTCGAGCGAGAGTGTTCTGTTAATGACGCTCGAGCGAGGTATAAACGAGACTCAAGCGAAAAGGCAATTTTCAAAAATAGCACTAAGATTTTGAATTCTTCAAAAAATGGCATAACAGTAGGAAATTTAGAAAATAGCCCCGAATTTCAAAACTTTAACATGTGGAACCGAATATGCAATCGAGCCCAAACAAAAACATAAAGTCACAAACCCGATACCCAGCATATAGACAGAACATAAGTCCACACAGAGATCAAATACCCGTGGAGTAAAGTGTATACAGACACGCGAACATAAGTGCAATGCTAGCCTCATTAGGCGACAGAGATGACCCCTGTAGCGAACGTTGGGCCGGTGACTCCCAAGCCAGACGACCTTAGGGCACCAAGTTAAAAACCCCTCGGGCTTAATAGTTCGAGTCAAATAGGCAGCAAAAGTTCGACAATATACAATAAACGTGGGGAAAGACATTATGATTAGGTGACACTCGTCCTAGATCAAGTCAAATGGACACACAACCCCAATCATAGTAGACCACCATCCCAAGTCTCACCCATGCGGTCAAGTCTCATTTACAGGACTACGGTGTGCACTGTGCAAAGGTGAATGACGAGCCATATACCCAAAACTCCACAGACAAATTGAACTTAGATGGAACCTCAGAGTCGTACATATGATGAATAAAGGAGTACGAGTCTAAATGCACATGTCAGAGTCAAAGCATATAAGGCACACACATAATCAAAACCCCAATCAAAATTTTTTTTTTTTTTATTGAAACACACAAATAAAACTCGCAAACTAAGACTAAACAAACACACAAACATGCAACACATATGCAATGTGATGAAGGTATGAATGTGTATGAACACATGATCAAATAGGTGAACTAACACCTACAACCGACCGAAGCGATTCGAACCTCAACCCATCTAGCGGTTTTGTAAGTAGGTCAGCCAATTGATTCTCAGTAGACACATGGTCGAGGGAAACAACTTGTGATTCAACCAGCTCTCGAATGAAATGATGTCGTATATCGATGTGTTTTGTACGAGAGTGCTGAATGGGATTCTTAGAAATGTTAATCGCACTTGTATTATCACAAAAGATAGTCATAGTCCCTTGACTAATCCCATAATCACTAAGCATTTATTTCATCCAAAGAAGCTGAGTACAGCAACTCCCTGCAGCTATGTATTCGGCCTCTGCCGTGGATAAGGATATTGAGTTTTGTTTCTTACTTAGCCAAGCTACGAGATTGCTACATATGTAAAAACAACCCCCGATCGTACTTTTCCTATCATCTGCATTTCCGGCCCAATCGGCGTCGGAGTATCCAGCCAAGTCAAGATTGGAACTCCTAGAATAGAAAATCCCTAGATC
>NW_019266740.1:1052220-1058871 GCF_002742605.1 Olea europaea var. sylvestris
CAGAAGGATCACGACCTAACTTCAAGCTAGTACTCATCGGTGTCCTAGTATGTTTCTTACTATCTAACCCAAATATCTTAACCAAATCCCTAGCATACTTAGACTGTGAGATAAACAGTCCATCCTCTGTCTGACGTACTTGAAGTCCTAAAAAGTAGCTCAACTCCCCAACCATACTCATCTCAAACTCTCTCTGCAGACACTCAGCAAACTCAATCGCTAAAGACTCTAGAGGAGACCCAAAAATGATGTCATCGACATAGATCTGAGCAATGGTAAAGTTTTCTTCTATATGTCTAATGAATAAGGTCCTGTCTACACCACCTTGAGAGAACTCATGTTCCTCAAGATAAGATGTGAGTCTCTCATACCAAGCTCTAGGAGCTTGCTTCAGACCATAAAGGGCTTTGTGAAGCTTGTAGACATAGTGGGGAAATTTTGGATCAACAAATCCCTTAGGTTGTTCCACATAAACTTCTTCCTGAAGAAGTCCATTCAAGAAGGCACTTTTAACATCCATTTGATGCAACTTGAACCCTAAGGTACATGCAACAGCCAGCAGAATCCTAATCGACTCAAGTCGTGCAACAGGGGCAAAAGTCTCATCAAAATCAATCCCCTCAACCTGAGTATACCCCTGAGCAACTAATCTTGCCTTATTCCTAGTAATAGTACCCTGGTCATCTGTCTTGTTCTTAAAGATCCACTTGGTACCGATCACATTGCAATTTTTTGGTCTGGGAACTAATATCCACACATTATTCCTAGCAAATTGATTTAGCTCCTCATGCATTGCATTTACCCAACACTCATCACTAAGAGCCTCTTCAACTTTCTTAAGCTCGACTTGAGACACATAGCTAGTGTATGCTAGATTATTCAATACTCTCCTACGAAGTCTCATCCCTTCATCTAGATCCCCAATGATATTATCCTTAGGATGGTTAGATTTAACCCTAGTTGATGGTTCCTTATAATGTTTATCTAGAAGTGTTTCCTTTTCAGATGTTTCAGGCACAGGTAGTTCAGTAGGATCACTGGAAACCAAACGATCACCATCTTTATCACAATTTTTAGCACTCTCCCCCTCACTCACACCATCATCTATCACAACATTTATAGACTCCATCACCACACGGGTACGTGAGTTATACACTCTAAATGCACGGCTATTCCTCGAATACCCCATGAAGATCCCTTCATCACTTTTTGATTCAAACTTACCCAAGCTCTCTCTATCCCGCAAAATGTAGCACTTACTCCCAAATATTCGAATATACTTAACAGTAGGTTTCTTACCCTTAAGAATTTCATAGGGTGTCTGATCAGTCTTGGGTCTAAGGTAGACTCTATTAACTATGTGGCATGCAGTGTTAATAGCTTCTCCCCAAAAGTGTAAGGCTAATTCCTTACCATGAAGCATGGCTCTAGCCATATCCTGAAGGACACAATTCTTCCTTTCAACCACCCCATTTTGTTGCGGAGTGATAGGGGAAGAGAACTCCTGCATTATCCCTTCATCCATACAAAAACTCTCAAGGTTGAAGTTCTCAAATTCTTTTCCATGGTCACTACGCATCCTAGACACTTTGAGATTCAGTTCATTGCTAAGCCATTTACACAGAGACTTAATAAGGTCACAAGCATCAGATTTTTCCCTAAGCAACTCTATCCAAGTAAACCTCGAAAAGTCATCTACAACGACAAGGATGTAGCGCTTACCACCTAAACTCTCGGTCCTAGAGGGTCCCATTAAATCCATGTGAATCAATTCCAGTGGTCTTTTGGTCAGAATTTTAGTGGTCTTCTTATGGCTTCCCTTAAGTTGTTTACCTAGTTGACATGGTCCACACACAGCATTTTTGCTAGGTCCTAACTTAGGCAGGCCATCTACCAATTCTTTCTTAGACAATTGTTCAAGACTCTTGTAATTCAAATGACCTAATCTTTTATGCCAGAGCTCACTTACATCAATTTTAGCGCTCCTACACACATAGTTAGAATTAGGTAGTACCCCATAACAATTGTCGGATGTTCTAACCCCTTCAAGGACTACCCCACCGGATGAATTATATACGGTACATCTCTTCTGCACAAAACTAACCTCAAAATCATCATCACAGATTTGACTAATGCTTAGCAAATTTGATTTTAAACCTTCCACATATAGCACATTAGAAATCATAGGCAAACCAAGCATTTGTATGGTACCTTTGCCGAGAATAGGTGCAGAGCCCCCATCTCCAAAAGTAACCATACCACCATTACATTCATCAAGAGTAGTAAACAAAGATTTATTACCACACATATGCCTAGAACATGCACTATCCAGGTACCACATATTAGAATTTTGAGCTTTTAATGCAACATTAGCAACAAGGCATTTCTCTTGACCTGATAGTCTATCTAAATCACCCTTTTTGACCCAAATCCTTTTAGGCGACAAGTTACTCTTAGTTAGCTTAGTAAGCATCTCAGTCAGATGACTAACCTGATTAGACAGGAAGCTAACCTGACTAGGAATGTTTTGACTTCTACGCTCATTGCTTAACTTGTAACATCTAGGCCTAGTGTGTCCTAGAGCACCACAGTGGTGGCAGGTGGGAATAAACCGAGGCTCAAAAGTACATGTCTGAGGGTACCTGGACCTAATGTTCCTACGTGATTGATGACTTTGTTCCCTAGGAATGCTCTTACCCTTACTTGGACTCCTAACCGTATTAGGCTTAGAGGTAGCCACGAAGAGAGTCTTAGATGGTCCAGCAATAGTTGTATTACCCTCAACATATCCTAGACCTCTCTTGTCTCCCACTGGCTTATTCATTCCCAATAGGTTATCTAATTTCTTAGTTCCACTAATGAATGTCTGAAGATGGGCATTAGATTTTTCCAATTCACCAGTCAAACTCTTAACCTTGTCTTCCAATTTCTCATTGACACACTTCAACTCACTACCGTTCTTAAGTGACTCTTGAAGCTTACCACCCAGTTTCTCTTTTTCCCTTTCAAGTTCGTCAAGCTTTTTAAGTAGGGATTTATTGACCTTCTTTATTTTAAGACTTTCTTTAAACAGTTGTTGATATGCTTCTTGTAGGTCTATGTCATCCTCATCCTCATTCTCATTAACAGAATTATCATTTGATTGCTCTTCCTCAACCTTATCACTTTCCTTATCAGACTCACTCTTAACAGTAGCCACAAATGCCATATAATTTCCTTCATCATCACTACTGGAGGATTCCTGCCTATCACTGGTTTTCTTGACAAAGTATGCGATTTCCTCATCCCTAAGTGACTCAGTGTCAGACAATTCACCTTCTTTATTGGATTTTAGGGCTATGGATTTTCCTTTCTTGTGTTGTGAGAGAGTAAGTTCATAGGTTTGCAAGGATCCTACCAGTTCTTCGATCTTAACTTCATCTAGGTCCTTACTTTCCTCAATAGCAGTGACTTTAGGCCTAAATCTCTCAGGTAGGGATCTAAGTACCTTTCTCACTATCTTGGTCTCGGGAATTCTCTCACCTAGGTTGAAACTCGAGTTAACTATGTCATTTAGCTTAGCTTAAAACTCATCAAATGTTTCATCATCTTTCATTCTCACTTCTTCAAACCTAAAAGCTAGCATTTGCAGTTTTGAGTTTTTTACTATTTTAGTTCCCTCATGTGTTGTTTCGAGAATGTCCCAAACCTCTTTAGCAGTTTCGCACATAGAGACTCGCCTAAACTCTTCTGGTGATAGTGCCATGAATAATGCATGAATTCCCTTACTATTCCAGTTACATGCAGCTAACTCATCTTTAGTCCACAATGATATGTCAGTGAGATGAATGTTTCCTGATACGATACTAGAGGGAGGTTCCAACCATTTTGAACACTAATCCACACATGCTCATCTAATGATTTGAGGAATGCATGGATTCTAACTTTCCAATACGCATAATTACTTCCGTCGAAAAATGGAGGTACAGACAGTGATTAACTCATCTAGACAGCTATAGGTCAGGATTCGAGATTTAGCTCTGATACCACTTGAAAAACCTAACGTTCGACCCAACTAACACCTAGAGGGGGGTAAATAGGTGTTCATGCGGAATTAAAAATAACTTATCAATTAATTCGTGCAACAAGTCACAAGAATTAAAGTTTGTCCAGATTCATTCACATGTCTTAATTACCTATGTTGAATTACCGGTAACAATAAATAAATTAAAGCAATAAAAGAACACAACGAATGTTGACGGAGAAACCCCAACTGGGTAAAAACTCTGGGCACAAGCCAGTAGAGATCCACTATTTGTAGAAGGTAACTTACAGTACGTCAGAACAATTGATCCCCTCAATTTTCTGACCTCCTTACTGTTTGAGAACAAGACTCTCCTGGATCTAGCAGATCTGTGCTACCATCCCAGCCTTGTGTGACTTCTACTTCCCGTGAATCGTCAAGCACTCCCACTCTTCAAGCAAGTTCTTCCCGGATCTTCAATCTGAGGATCTTCTGGAAGTTTTATAGGATTTAGAGAAGGTGGTGTTTTGGTGTTTCAGGGTGTGATGTTTTTCTGCGAAAGCCAAGGATTCTTAATCTGAAAAGTTTAGAAGATTGTTTGGCTTTTTGAACCTTGGTGTGAAAGATATAAAGGATTAATCTCCAAGGAATATGAAAGATTAAAGAAAAGTTTTTCAACAAACGCTTTTCGAGGATTTTGATCTCCAAGGATTTTAGAGAGAATTAATAATATGGCTTCAATGTGTATTTCCTCTATGTTCAACTCGAAGGAGACGAATGGCATTTATAGGGCTCAACATATGGTCTTGTGGCGCGTCAAAAATTCGCGAGCTTTTAAATTTAATGTTGCCCAGATAAATAGGTCGCTCGAGCGAGGGATCAGCGTGACTCGAGCGACGTCCACTTCGCTCGAGCGACTTGCTGGCGAGGCTCTAGCGACAGTAGTTCTGCAATCGTGGCTCGAGCGAGATCATGGCGTGACTCTAGCGAAATTTCGCGCCGTTTGCAACTTCGAGGCATCCATCACAACCCTAGACCTAGCCTTCAACACTTTGATTAATTGCAACTCAAGTCCCTGAACTATTGGACATTTGACACTTTGGTCCTTGACCTTACAATTATGACATTTTAATCCTTGACTTTACAATTATTACATTTTGGTCCTTGGTCACAGATTTGCCAATTACATATTTTCTAACAATATATAAAAGTATTTATGTCCAAAGTTGATTGGACCTAGGGCATGATACTTACATCTTGATGACATTTGAGGATGTATTATACCTATAGAAAGAGAGAAGACAGAATACTGGGTTAATTCTGCTCTCAATTCAGTAATGGAAATCAGTTTTCCAAGGAAAACAGAAAACATGATGAGAAATAATCAACTGTTGATCCTTGCTCCCAACCTTGAGAAGGCTGATTGTTCAGAATGTCTCAAGTAACAGCGGTTATCTTGAACAGTCCTCTCAATTCCTGAACTCCTCTAAATCTCTTTAAGCTAAGCTTCTTGTTTGGTTTTTTAGATTCATCAGTCACAATATTGTAAATTTCTGATATATTTGCAACTTCTCTAGTACACTCAGATACTCTACAATCAATCCAAGGACTAGACATGTTAGAAGTGACATCCTTGTGTTTGCTGAATAGGCATTCACCAGTGGTCTTGAATTGTCCCTTATCAACTTGATTATTATTTGTATTGCAATCTATTTCCAGCAATGACAGTTGTTCTGCACCTTGAAGTCCTAGGTGAATTTTATTTGAATTTTCAAATTGTGATTTTGAGTTCCTGGGGATGACTATCTCAAAGCTTTTGCCCTTTGCAATGGTATCTAGCAAGAAAGATCATGTGCTATGTTATATAGCATAAAGATAATAATAGAAAACAAAGCCAAAAAAAAAAAATGTAAAGTATCAACATCATGTTCTTTTCCTCTATTTGCTTTCCTTGCTATAACATTTTGCAACATTTTGTTGTCAGCTGCTTTGGCGATTGAGCAGGTATCTTGAGCACTGGTGCTGTCTGGAAAGTCAGCTAGCTGATCTATTGGGGACATGGCTTTAGAGCGGCCAACTTCTATAGCTTGTTTCATCCAAGAGCTCTGCAAAATAGGCGCCAAATTATACTTTTGATGCAGATAAAATAAAATGAAAATTACTTTTACAACACAAGATAAAAAAAAGAGCTTTTAATAACTGATGAACATTTCAAAGCTTACGTAACAGATTGTTCTTCCTCTAGTTCTTTTATCCAACAAATGCATACAATTTGATTGTTGAAAGGCCGTTCAGAATATCAAGATTGATGTTATCTCTAGGAAGGCAAACAAAGACCTATTTGAACTCTAATTTTGCCATTCATTTCTGATGCCAGCCACAATTTTGTCTCAGAGAAGTGTTTGCTAAATACAAGAAATGCAATGCAATCAATCAACGGAATCTTAAAAACCCCACTCCCACCCGCTAGAGAAAAAAATAGATTAAAATAAAAATAATCTGCCCCCCCCCCCCCCCCCCCCCCCCCCCTACCCCATTTTGTACATGTTGGTTGTCTATATATATGGTACCCCCATGTCTTGTCTTCCTCCAGGGTCTAGCTCAATTCGGTGGGCTTTTTTTCCCAACTTTTTTTTCTCTTCCATTTT
>NW_019266740.1:1058943-1087488 GCF_002742605.1 Olea europaea var. sylvestris
TCCCCTGGAAATTTGAATCTGGACAAGCCATTGTCATGTTCAACGTAATTAGCATTGTGACGCCTGTTATGAGGGAAGAAATTCAGAAAGCAGTGCATTCAACATCAGCAAGTAAAAAGAACCAAGACCATGAATCAGAAATTACATGTCAGAAAAGTGCATATTACAAAAATAAAGTCGAAACTTTTTCACTGGACATTAGTATATGCATCACACATACAATTGACTTGCTTTTAGCTCACCTGATTTAAATAGGAAAAGAGCTAAAAAAAACCATAAAGATTTCACATTGCAACCCCCAATAAAATACAAAGCAAACAAATTCTGGGAATTATTTCTATTATTCAGGACATATATTGATGGCAGAATCATAATCTTCAAAGAACCCTTAAACCTAAATGCTAGATGCTTATTTCTTTAGGTATTGAACATCCTTGCACATTCTCCTCAGATTTATGAATAAGGTTGAGTTTGAGCCTCAGAAAACGCTGGCTTTTCCTGTTTACTTCTATGCGATTGATATGTATTTTTACCAATGTAGCCTGCCTGGGTTTTCCTAAAACCTGTACTTTTTCATTATACTCATTACTCAATAAACTAATGTTGGTGTCCACAAGCTTTTAGACTTGTGATCTTGACAAATTTAGCAATAAAAGCCCATGAAGTTCAATAAACTATCACATGTTGTATAGGGGAGTACATAAATCTTGATAACTTGGAATAAACATAAACCAAAGAAATTGAATTATTGTTTTATATCTCATCTACTTCAAATTGCTCTTAGCTCCATGTAACACTAATTGTGAAAATAATCCAGTTCCAAAGACAGTATAGTTGATGTCAAATGTTTCTCTTGTAAGTTGTAAAGAGTAGATATGACAAGGTAGATTGCTACTAAATGTTATTGGGATTATCGTCCTCTTAACTATTTGCTGTAATTATTGATGCCTTACTTGTAAACAGTTACTAGCTTACTAAGAAAATAGTAATAAAAAATATATTTTGGAGTTGAGAAAAGATAATCAGAATTTGCAAACTTATTCAGCATTCGATCAATAGACCTTGCTATTCTGTCAAAACAATTTGAGATGCTCCATATAGAAACAGAAAGGAAACAATCTTAATTGAAAGAAAAATGTTCATATGCAGCCAAATGTTACTTATTTCTCATAGATAAAGCGAGAGCTCCCTACCCTAAGATTCAACAAATCTAAATGGTAACAGCTCATATTCAGTCAGCAGTTTCTGCATATACACAAAACGCATTAGCTAACAGGGCAAACATTGTAAGATTATAAAGTTCCTCTGAAATATAAAAAGAATATATAACTACCTGAGCATCACTCGCATCCTCACTTCCATCACCAACATCATCTAAACCCTTGCTCTCATTATTTGCCCCATCATAGCTGCTACTGTTGTCAAACTTGTCCTTACTTTTTGATTTCACAGATTTTTGAGTTCCTGTACCACTTTCACTCCCGCTTCCACTGGACTGATTAGAAACAACCAAACAATTACTGTAAGGTTAAAAGTGATGACCAGAAATTTAAAGAAATTTAAAGAAATTTGTAATGTAGGAACTTTAGCCCTTGTTTGATCCCCATTTTGAGGGAAAAAATGAATTTTTGAATAGTGTATAGATGGAAAATGTATGGTTAAAAAATAAGAAAAAATTTTGAATTTGCGTATAATATTACTTTATTAAAGAATGTGTGATTGAAATGATGTCAAATAACTGTTTAAGAATGTATTTTTTTTTTAAAGAATGGAGCTCAAACAAGAGCTTAATTTAACAGAAAATACCAGAAAGTCTCTGGAAACACTTCAACCAGAAAAGCGCAATGTAAGAATATCTATAAATACACTAACTGAATCCCTCAACTCTGTCAAATGAGGAATGTTCAGACTTTACGCAATTTGCCATTAGACCAAAGCATGCACAAAAAGAGCATGTTCATTTCCAGTGCATGAAATTCAAAGATCAACTTGTAACGTCCTGGATTTTTACTACTAGTTGTTAGACTTAATTTTAGGGCTTAAATGCGCTATTATTAAAGTCTAATGACCTTATTGGTTACTGGCCAATAGTTTGAGAATGTAAGTGAAGAGTTATCTTCGAAGTTATACATGTAAATATACCAATTGGTCATGGATCTCAGGATTTAAGATGATTTGTTTGATCACATGCGTTATTCATACCACATTTCAAATCAAGGTAATTGATTTCACCACGTGCATTATTTACATCAAGTTTCAAGTCAAATCAATATATTTGACCACATGATTAAAGGTATTAATTTGACCACTTTCAGGTGGTACCAAGATATACCAGGACCTGAAAACAGCATTTTGGTGGGGAAGAATGAAGAACGATGTAGCCAAGTATGTAAAAACGTGTTTGACTTGCCAGCAAGTGAAGGCCAAACACAAACGATCATCAAGATTGTTGCAACCATTAGATGTTCCAGAATCGAAATGGGAACATGTGATGTTGGACATTGGCGTAAGTTTGCTAAAATCAATAAAAGGTCATTGAAGCTATTTGGGTGATAGTTGACTGATTAACCAAGTCTGCTTATTTCTTACCGGACCTCATGACCTTTTCTATTTGCACAATTGTATATTAAGAAAGTTGTAAAATTACACGGTGTGCCAATTTCAATTGTATGGGACAAAGACATTGAAAGAGTTTACATCGAGTTATAGGAACTAAATTGAACTTCAGTACAGCTTTCCACCCTCAAACAAATTGTAAATCTGAGTAGACAATTCAAACATTAGAAAAAATGCTTCGATCGTGTGTTCTTACAATTTGATGGACATTAGGAGAAGCATTTACCTTTAATTGAGTTCGCTTAAAACAACAATTATCACATGTCTATCGACATGGTACCCTGTGAAGTATTGTATAGGAGGAAGTCTAGATCGGCAGTTCATTAGGACGAAATTGGCGAGCATAAGATTTTAGGTCCAAAGATTATTGAACAGACCGTGCAAGCTATCGAGAAAATCCGTAACAGTATTAAAATGGCTCAATATATACAGAAAAGCTATGTAAATAAGAGAGAAAAGGATTTGAAATTTCTTGAAGGTAACAAATATTCCTCAAAGTGGCACCTGTGAAGGGAGTATTATGTTTTGGTAAAAGGAAAGTTGCTACTAAGATTCATTAGCCTGATCGAAATCTTGAGGCACTTTGGAAGTGTAGCATACCAGTTAGCCTTACCCCATGAACTCTCAGCATTACATGATGTATTTCAGGTGTCTATGTTTAGGAAGTACATCCCTGATTCGAGCCACGTAGTAAATCATTGATTAATTGAGTTACAATGCTGTTTAAGTTATGAAAAAGTACTAGTCAAAATTATCAATCAGAAATTTCAAGCGCTTAGGAACAAGGTGATCCATTTAGTAAAAGTGCGACAGCGACAGTTGAAGAAGCTGCTTGGGAGCGAGAAGTGTAAATGCAAGCCAAGTACGCACAACTTTTAGAGGAGTTCCCCAAAGTAAATTTCATGAACAAAATTTATTTTGAAGGGGGTAGGTTGTAAAGTCCCGAATTTTCACTACTAGTCGTTAGATTAAATTTTGGGATCAAGTTTGCTATTACTAAAATCTAGTAACCTTATTGGTTACTACTCAATAGTTTAAAAACCTAAGTGGAGAGTTATCTTGGAAGTTAGATGAAATCATGCGTAATATATATGTAAATATGCCAATTGATCATTAAAGATGATTTATTTGACCACGTATATTATTCATACAATATTTCAAGCTAATGTAATTGATTTGACCACATAAATAAAAGTAATTGCTTTGACTACATGCATTATTTACACCAAGTTTCAAGTCAAGTTAATTGATTTGATCACATGATTAAAGCTATTAATTTGACCACTTTTAAGACAATGCACCCTTTATGCATTGATTATGCCTAATATCTAGCTCTTTTATTTCACTTTTCTGCATGTAGTCCAAGAACCCACACCATAAATAGGAGACAAACCTAACGATATAAACTACCCACCAACTATTTACACTTTTCCTCTCTACCTCTATCACATTTTTTCTCCGCCTTTACTCTTTCTTTTCATATTTAGCCCCGTTTGTTTCTCATTATTTGCTCATTAAAATAAAAAATATGACCATTATCCATCACATCAAACCACCATATTTCACTTTCTATCTCTTGTGTGGGGCCTGTAACGACTATATTTTTCATTCTCATTTTTACCTTAATGTGTATTAAACGGGGCCTAAATATAGTCATACACTTACACAATCACACGTGAATACTTAACCCCTCATGTGGCTTAAGGATTTCTGTCCAACAATTACTTCTATCATTTTGATTTGTCTAGCGAAAGGTAAGTGTGTTATTACATTATTACATGAGCAATCCTATATATGTTATTTCATGACTATGTTAAGTTATGGTACGTATTACATATAAGATTTATAGAATAAATTGAAGTATAGTAGCGCTACGCACGAAAATTTAATATCATCCAAGTTAGGTCCAATTTTCATGTCTCCCTAAGCAAATATGAAATTTTCCATGAAATAAATATACAAGAATAAAAATTACTCACGCACACTTATTGAGATTTTATTTCACTTTATGTTCTTTTTCCCTTTTAAGAAAATTAATGGTTAGAGGCGGTTGCGGAGAAGACTGCTGTCGTGGGATATTTAAAATAATTTTCATGAAGTTATGTCGAATTTTATTTAATTTATATTGAACTCATTTAAGATTTTTCTTATGTCAAACACTTTTTCTTTAAAAATATACTTATTATGAATGATGTTGAATCATAATTACTTTCATAAAAATCTTATTTACTCATTTTAACCTTTTTATTTAAGTTTAATCTAAATTTTACTATCACTCAAATCGTTAAAGATTCGGGTTGTCACACAACAGAAGTGCGAAAGTAGAAAATTATGATAACTCACACTGTGGCATCTTCTCCAGACGTGTTGCCAAAGATTCTTCAGCTCATTTTTACGTACAGGTTTGACCAAGAAGTCAACTGCACCTTTTGACAAACACTTAACGACTAAACCCATTGAATCATGAGATGACATCAGTTAACAAAAACCTCAACAATTGTCAAAATCAGTAACATCTATTATGATGCCTAAACAAAATATGGTTATCCTGTAATTTAACTAGAAAAGGGGAGATTAGCACTTACTAATAACAGGAATGTTTTTGCGTGTTTTATGACTCGTGATCTTGGAAAGAAGACCTATTCCCAATACACAAGGCATTACTACTTCTGTAAGGACGAAATCGATATGGTTGGTTAAATCTTCTAAAATCTTCCATGCTTCCAATCCATTAGCTGCTTCGACCACTGCAGTTGACCATTAGAAAATTCAAACTGATGCGAACCCCGTAGCAATGGAAGCTACGAAACCCACAACGAGATTGATGCGGAACTCAAGAACGCCAATACTAACCCGATTTTGGATCTTGAATCCCAAGAATTGAATCAAGAAACCCTAGGTTAGCGAAGAACCTAAAACCCCTTGATTACAATTAAAAGAACCCACAATCCGATTGATTAAAACACCACAAGAAGTTGAATCTTGATAAGTTCCAAGATTGTTCAAGAAGAACAATAAATTGAAAGAAAAAATTTCTCTCTCTATAATATTAATTCAAAAGTCAAAAGTTCAAAAGTTGTTACAATGAAAAGTAATCTCCTATTTATACTAATGAATAAAAACGTCCAAAACCATCAAATTATGGTAATAATTTAATTTCATAAGAATTCTATTGAAACTAGGAAATTCGGCCAAAATTAGAAAATTCGCCAATTTTTTTGGCTTGTGTGGGCGCATGGTTCAATTGGAATTGGACTTTTGGTTTTCGGTATGCATGTGTGCGGCCGCATGTGGTTTTGCCTGTGCGGCCGCATGGTGTTGTCTTCAGCCTCCGCTTTCGTCGCTCGATAACAAATTGATCCAAGTTGATTCGGCCTTCGACTCGAACATGAAAGTTGCTCCATTTCGAGTCCCGAACATGGTTCCATCAATGGTTTCTTGAACGAGCAATCCCATCGCTTGTTTCATTTGCTTTGCCCTTGATCGCGTCATTGGTTCGCCATCAACTATCAACGGGTCTTGTCTCGCACTTGCCTTCGTCGGGCTCGACTCCTGGATCATATCATCCCCTCCCTCTTCAAAAGGATTCGTCCTCGAATCTGAACCTGCATCAAATAGAGAGAGATCAGATACATTAAAAGTAGCTGAAACATTATACTCACCAGGTAAATCCACTTTGTATGCATTGTCATTGATCCTCTCGATGATTTGAAACGGTCCATCGCCTCGTGGTTGCAATTTTGACTTCCTCTGTTCTGGAAAACGTTCTTTTCTGAAATGCACCCAGACCCACTCTCCAGGCTCAAATGTAACGCATCTTCTTCCTTTATTTGCTTTCGATGCAATCAGCTTTCCTTTCTCTTCGATCTGCATTCTGACATTTGCATGGAGTGTTTTCACCATCTCGGCTTTTCGTTTCCCATCCAAGCTACCTCGTTCATGCACAGGCAAAGGTATTAAATCCATAGGTGTTAGTGGATTAAAACCATAACAATTTCAAAAGGAGAATACGAAGTAGTAGAATGTGTAGCTCGATTATATGCAAATTCTATAAACGGTAAACACTCTTCCCATGATTTCAGATTTTTATTGATCACTGTCTTAAGTAGTTGAGCCATAGTTCGATTAACTACCTCAGTTTGTCTATCTGTTTGTGGGTGACAAGTTGTAGAAAATAATAACTTAATTCCTAACTTACTCCACAGAACACACCAAAAATGACTCAAAAACTTCACGTCCCTATCAGACACTATACTTTTAGGTACTCCATGTAAACGTACTATTTTCCTAAAGAATAAGTCTGCAATATTAGTAGCATCGTCAGTTTTATGACATGGTATGAAATGCGCCATCTTACTAAACCTATCGACCACTACAAATATTGAATCCCGACCCCTTTTTGTCCTAGGCAAATCTAACACAAAGTCCATAGATATGTCTACCCAAGGTTCACTAGGTACAGACAAAGGAGTATACAAACCATGGGGTTGAACATTAGACTTAGCCTTTTTACAAGTTATGCACTTTCCACATATTTGTTCCACATCATGTCGCATTTTAGGCCAATAAAAATATTCCCCTAACATGTCTAAAGTCTTTTGAACCCCGAAGTGTCCCATTAGACCACCCCCATGTGCTTCCCTTACCAATAATTCACGCAAACAACAATTAGGAATGCACAACTTATCTTCCCTAAACAAATATCCTTCATGTCTATAGAATTTATCAAATGCACCTTTGTCACATGAAGCATAAATACTAGAAAAATCACAATTAGATTCATACATGCCCTTAATATGCTCGAAACCAAGTAATTTAGTACTTAATGAATTTAAAAGCACGTACCTTCGAGACAACGCATCAGCAACTATATTTTCATTACCTTGTTTGTACTTGATGACGTAGGGAAATGTCTCGATAAACTCCACCAATCTCGCATGTCTTTTGTTCAACTTACCTTGACCTCGCAAATGTTTTAAAGATTCATGATCAGTGTGTATCTCGAACAAGTGAATACAGCTTCTTGTCATATGTCGGATAATTCAATGCTGACCCACTCAACTTTTTGTTAAAGTAAGCAATAGGTCTCCTTTCTTGTATTAACACTGCTCCTATACCTATTCCTGATGCATCACACTCAACCTTGAATGTTTTATCAAAATTTGGTAATGCCAAAACAAGTGCTTTACATAGCTTATCCTTAATGGTGTCAAATGCAATTTCTTGATATGCTCCCCAATGAAAACCTATACTCTTCTTTACTATTTCAGTCAACGGTGTAGTGATGGTGCTAAAATCTCTTACAAATCGCCTATAAAAACTAGTCAATCCATGAAAACTCCTAACTTCAGTTATAGTCTTAGGTGTTGGCCATTCCTTTATAGCTTTTATCTTTTTTTCATCGACTTCCACCCTGTTAGCACTAACCACAAATACTAGGAAAACAACTCTATCCATGCAAAATGTGCACTTTTTGAAATTAGCATAAAGTTGTTCCTTTCGCAACACAACAAACACACAATTTAAATGTTCTAAATGCTCATCTAGGTTTTTGCTATAGATTAAGATGTCATCAAAATAAACTACAACAAATTTCTCAATAAAAGCACACAAAACATAGTTCATTAAATGCATAAAAGTGCTCGGTGCATTAGTGAGTCCAAACGGCATAACTAACCATTCATACAATCCATACTTAGTCTTAAACGCCGTTTTCCATTTATCACCCTCCCACATGTGAATTTGATGATACCCACTCTTAAGATCAATCTTACTAAAAATGCAAGCACCATGCAACTCATCAAGCATATCATCTAGCCTAGGTATTAGATGACGATAGTTTACCGTGATATTGTTGATAGCTCGGCAATCCACGCACATTCTCCAAGTCCCGTCCTTCTTAGGCACCAGCAAGATAGGTACAGCACATGGACTCATGCTCTTCCTGACATAAACTTTGCTCATCAACTCCTCCACTTGCTTTTGAAGCTCCTTCGTCTCCTCGGGATTGCTTCGGTAAGCTGGTCGATTCGGTATGACAGCTCCGGGTACAAAGTCAATCTGGTGCTCAATGCCTCTGATTGGTGGCAATCCACTTGGCATCTCCTCAGGAAACATATCGTCGAACTCCTGCAATAAAGATTTAACCAAATTAGGGAGGGATGTGTTAGAATCCTCAAAATTGAGGAGGGATTCCTTGTATACTAACAATATCATTTGCCTATTATCGCTCATAGCCTTTTTCAACTTACTCTCTTTTGCATAGAAGTTGACCTTTGGCTTTTCTCTCCACTCAGCTGACTCTTTTTCTCTCCTCTCAACTGACTCTTTTTCTCTCCGCTCATGTGGCTTCTCTCTCTTTCTCCACTCTCAGCCACCTCACTATTTTCTCTCTTATTGATGGTTTCACTATTACCTCTCCTTTTTCCTGACTCTCTTATTCTCTCATCTTCCTCACTTTTCAGCTTGATTTGATCTCCATGCACTTGTGTCGATGTTAATGGCGCAAGAGTAATAGTCTTCCCATCCTTGACAAAGCTATAACAATTCCTATATCCATCATGTGTAACCCTTCTATCATATTGCCATGGTCTTCCTAACAAGATATAACCCACATGCATAGGCACCACATCACATACTACTTTGTCACTATAACTCCCAATTGAGAAATTAATTAAAACTCTTCTATTCACCTAACTTCCCCACTTTCATTCAACCATTGCAACTTATAAGGCCTAGGGTGTCTTAACAATGCTAATCCTAATTTCTCAACTAAAGTTGTACTAGCTACATTCGTGCAACTCCCACCATCAATAATCATACTACATACCTTATTGTTGACGTAACAACGTGTGTGGAATATATTTTCTCGCTGCTGCTCCAAATCATCTACTTTGACTTGAGTGTTAAGAGCTCTCCTTGACACCAATGATTCCCCAACAACAAACTCCAATTTTTCTTCTTCTTCAACGTCCTCCAATGCAGGCATGTCCTCAAACTCTCCTTCACTTTCACTCACCACCTCTCCATTATCCAACAAAATCATTACCCGTTTATTTGGGCATTGAGAAGCAATGTGCCCTGACCCCAAGCATCTGAAACACTTGATGTCTCGATTCCTTGATGGTTGTAAATCTGTTTTAGGTGTTGTTTTGCTAGCACTTTCTTCTTTCCCTTTCTGCCACTCATTCCTATCTTTAGGTACAGCTTTATCACCTTTGTTGTTGTTGTTCCACCTTGGCTTCCAAGATGGATTAACACTCGAAGTTCCTAACGGCTGCTTAGCTTCTCCTTTCCTCTTCAGCTGTCTCTCTACCTTCATAGCCACATGCAACATGTCTTCTAACTCCATATAATGTTGCAACTCCACTACATTGACAATTTCGCTATTCAATCCATTCAAGAATCATGCCATGGTAGCCTCCCGATCCTCCACCACATTGGCCCTAATCATGAGAGTATTTCCATCTCCTTATAATAGTTCTCTACACTTTTCAACCCTTGATATAGACCTTGCAGTTTTTGATGGATCTCTCGATAATAATGGCTAGGAATAAACCTCTTTCTCATCAAGGACTTCAATTCCTCCCAAGTGCTGATTGGTCTTTTCCCACTCCTACGTTGTGAAGTAATCACTTGATCCCACCATGAAATTGCATAGTCGCTGAACTCCAAAACTGCTAACTTCACCTTTTTCTCCTCCGAGTAGTTATAACACTCGAAGATCATTTCAACATTCCTTTCCCACTCCAGGTATGCCTCGGGATCACTCATTCCTTTGAATGAAGGAACTGTCATTTTTATATTTCTCAAGTTTCCATCCAACTTCTCCCCGCGATCATTCTGACCCCGTCTGTCGAACCTATCGCCTCTATTCCTCATCCTTCCCATCTCAACACCGTGAAGTTCATCTTCGCCCATGTCACTCCCATATCCATACTTCTCTCGCCTTTCCCTCCTAGGCTCCCATCTATCCGGTCCTCTAGCATTAGATATATCCACTCGATGCCCCCAACTAAGATTAGCCACCGATGTATCTAATCTATTCATCCAAGCCTCCTGCTTCTCCAACCTATCTCTCACATCTCCAAACGCCCTCTCAAACCTTTACACTAAATCCTTCGATGCATTGCTATTATTGCCTTGTCAGCTTGAGTTTGATTCTGCCCTTTCTGACATCCTAACACTAAAATTTTATTTTACTGCCTCACCAAAAGTCACTCGGAACACACACAAGGGCTTTTACCCTCTATTAAGCTCACCTCTCTGCCTTTTACCACTCAATTCTTTCAACAATTGCTTCTAGGAACAATCAATGAACTCAATCAATCAATCAATTCGTGTAGAATTTCCCAAACCAGATGTGACTCAATAATTGTAACAAAGGACTCAAAGAAAACTTTTTAAAACTTGATTTGAATTGAAGGAATGGAATGATTCAATGTGTCCAAGTAATTTATAAACGATAATGAATAACAAAAGTTGGTATTTGACGGATCAATAATATTTAACAAGTTTTTTTTTACTGTACGGATGAACAGTACCGTACGGATGAACAATAAATTTTTTTTAGATCCGAAAATCAATAACAAAACCAACAAAGAAAACGAAAACTGATTTGGCGCAAAAATTGAGCCCAGAAACGAAATTTGAAGATTTTTTATGAAACTTTTGGATCAAAAAATCAAGAAAACCTTCTAAACACAAGAACACAAGGAATTGAAAAAAATTAGAAAACAAAGGATATAACCTGATTAAATTGGAGCCAAAGCTCTGATACCAACTGATGCGAACCTCGTAGCAATGGAAACTATGAAACCCACAACGAGATTGATGCGGAACCTAAGAACGCCAATACTAACCCAGTTTTGGATCTTGAACCCCAAGAATTGAACCAAGAAACCCTAGATTAGCGAAGAACCTAAAACCCCTTGATTACAATTAAAAGAACCCATAATCCAATTGATTAGAACGCGACAAGAAGTTGAATCTTGATAAATTTCAAAATTGTTCAAGAAGAACAATAAATTGAAAGAAGAAATTTCTCTCTATAATATTAATTCAAAAGTCAAAAGTTAAAAGGTTGTTAAAATGAAAAGTAATCTCCTATTTATATTAATGAATAAAAACGTCCAAAGCCATCAAATTATGGTAATAATTTGATTTCATAAGAATTCTATCGAAACTAGGAAATTCGACCAAAATTAGAAAATTCGCCAATTTTTTTGGTTTGTGCGACCGCATGGTGTAAATCCATGCGGTCGCATGGTTCAAATGGAATTGGACTTTTGGTTTTCGGTATGCATGTGTGCGGCTGCATGGTGTTGTCTTCTGTCTCCGCTTTCGTCGCTTGATAACAAATTGATCCAAGTTGATTCGGCTTTCGACCCGAACATGAAAGTTGCTCCATTTCAAGTCCCGAACATGGTTCCATCAATGGTTTCTTGAACGAGCAATCCCATCGCTTGTTTCACTTGTTTTGTCCTTGATCGCGTCATTGGTCCGCCATCGACTATCAACGGGTCTCGTCTCGCACTTGCCTTCGTCGGGCTCGACTCCTGGATCATATCACAAACACTAAAAAATATAATAAGCATTTGTGTTATTGTTCTTTGTATTTTCGTTGGCTAGCTGCCAATATTAAATTGATCCGTAAAGTAATTTTATTTTTGACGAATGTTGATCCTGACACACTCAATACCTCTTTCATGTTATTTAAGATTACCAACCTTCATAATTGCAATTTTGAAGCAAAGCAGTGACAACATGCCGTGTACAATCATCATTCTCCACCACCATGACCCAAATGGATCTCATATGAAGTAACCTCTCCCAACATACCACTGGCCCTCGAGGCTTCAGTTGCTGTTGTGCTTGCAAAACACCATGACCTTGCAACCCAAAATCGGTGACATCGTTCCCATTGTTATTGTTTGTTTCAATCTTCAATGCATTGTTGTTCGACAAAATTTACCCTCCATACAAAACTATATTTTGAATGGCTTCATCCTTGTTCAGGGACTGTATCTCTTTGTTATAGTCAATATTCATCGAAACACTCCCTGCAACAAGATCCAAAGAGAAACAATTAGAATCATACGACAACATCCATTCCTTACATAACCTTTCATATACCCTCGTCAGTCGTCAATAAAAACAAACAGGGCATAACTAACAATAGTAGCTTCTTTTTTCAACAATCCAAATTTGACTTATACAAAACTCTAATCCAAAGATAGAACTGTTAAGTAATCAGCAATAACACAAGAGGTGGAAGCAAAACTAAGCTTTCACCTAAAAATATCAGACCAAATCAACAAGCTTGGACACGAAGATTCTCAATGACAATGACTTATCAATTCCTCATACCCCATCTAACGATAGAGGACTAAGTGGAGAGTATAAGCCAGTATATTTATACTTCAAACCCAATCATCACCGCCTTAAAATTATTAAATCTTTTAAAAATGAAGACTATACCTGTGTAAACTTATCATGAAAATTAAGCATTCCCATAAGATAATTAATTATTTCATCTACTGTCCACGATAATAGAGAAATTCCCACGCCAACAACAATCAGAAAATGCAAAACTAAAACATATAAAAGAAAAAAAGAAAACAATGCCATTTCTACAGAAATTAAAAAAGGGGTGTTCTACAAAATAACCTTCAGACATCATCGATTTACAGTGAATCCACTCACAAGAATTCAATACAGCATAAAATATGCCAAGATCAAGGGAAAAATTAAAAAAAAAATGAGATTAAGGTTTAATTAAAGATTAAGATAAGAAAATTTGAGAAAAACTGGGGATTTTAGGTTATGGTAGGTTTTAAGATCCAATATTTCTCGCATGAATGAGCATTTTTGGACCCCACAGGATGTTGATGTGGACGATTGAAGTGGGCAAAATCAAAAGGTAAAAGATCAAGGGCTTCGGCTGAATCAAACCAGATTCAGAGCCTAAAAACATGGAGACACGTGGCAAGTTATAGAGTGCTCTATCTAAATCTAACGTACGAGGGAATGTTGTTATCATGGACTTACAAGGGACTGACACTTGGCTTTTATAGAAGGGAGTCATGGGTTAAGTGACGAAATTTGCCTTGTTGATAGTCTCCAATAACGATTTTCTACATTAGAATGACGAGAGCTTTGACAAAAAATACCAGAGAGATGCAAGGCTAATAGGGACTGTTAGGCCATACGCATTCATGGATCCCAAGTAATTTTTTTTTTAATATATGTGGGGTCTTTGCACAGTGAGGGACCCTGTAAAAAACATGTGATGGACATTTCTCAAAATACCATGAAGATCCATTTGGCGTAGCTTTTAATTTTTGTTTTTTTTATTTCTATAAAAAAATTTAAGAAAATTATTTTAATTTTTTAAACTAATTTTTAAAAGGATTTTCTATATCGAAAGTGATTTTAGAGAAGGTTATATTTGATCAATTTCTTTTAAAAGCTCTTCTAATTAGAGGAAATACTTTCATAAAATTAGTCAAACGAGTTTAGAAATAATTTTTAGATCTCAAGCTCATTTTGACTTTTCAAAAGTTATACCAAATGAGCCCCTACTTGAAAATGCAAGGATAACCAATAAATGACGGAACTTGGCCAGATACAAACTACTTGATACGTAATTGTTAATGTTACATCTTTAACTTGCCTGGAGATCATACAAGTGTTATTTAAAAAAAGAAGGCTTCGTGAACTTATAACATCCTATTAGGAGAAAGCCTCGTATGCTTCCCATGCACTTTACTTAACTTTGGCAAGCTAGTATGATGTCATATCATATGGTCTTCGCACGAGTAATAAAAGCAAGCCTTGACCATCCACTGTACCTCGAGTGAGGAGGATGAAATATGATAGTTTTCGAACGGTGGATTAGTCGATGATGCACGATGCTTTTGATAAATCAATTCTTATTTTTCACTCAAATTCGCAAAAAAAATCCTTTCTAATCAAAGAATAACTAAAAGGATAATCTTCTCCAAGAAAATTTGGTTCAAGTATGATGATTCTTATTTTCAACTCAAATTCGCAAAAAATAAATAAATTAATAAAAAATAAAAATCATTTGTGATCAAAGACTAACTAAAAGGATAATCTTCTACAAGAAAATTCAATTCAAGTATGATATAAGTTGATAAAATAGTAATAATTCTCTCTCCAGTTGAAGGATGACACGTGTGAATAAGGGTAGCAACATCTTGACCTAATTCAAGGTGGGGGCTTGTCTATGAATACTCGTGTGAAGGTAAGATAAAAGTAATCATATTTTTAAACTCTCCAAATTTTTGCTTGTCAGTATTTATAATTGTTAATTGAATATTCAAGTGTGTACGTAATATACATGCAAGTATTTTGAACTTGAGTAATATGAGTTAATTCAGTGAATTTTTACTTAATTTAGTGTATATGATACGTTTATGTGTGAAATCCTGACTTGGAGGTGAAATGAGCATAAATTAGGTGATTGGAGCTAAAAGAAACGAAATTTAAAGTTTGAACTTGACTAGAAGCTTTGGAAGTGATTATTAGGTGAGTTTTGTTGACCAAATTCTACTTTTGGAGAAGTTGAGAGACCAACTTGAAAATTCTCATCACTTCGAAATGATTACAATTTTCCAAGGAAAAAAATAGAGGTAGTTAGGATGTCAAAAATTAATTATTTATTTATACTAGAAAACTCCTCGACGAGGATGGTGAGGGGAAATAAGAATGGTGGCCTGGTTAGGTGTGAAAGAAGAAAAAAATATGTTTTGTTATTATATATATTCATTTGTTTATATTTAATTATTTATTTTGGTCCTCGTATATTTAGCCCCTGTTTGACATAATTTTTTTTGGAAAGAATGAGTTTTTGAATGGTAAATTTTTGGAAAATGTGTAATTAAAAAGTAGAAAAAAATTTAGATTTATAAGAAGAATATTTTTTTGTAAAAATTTGTGATTGAAAATGAGTATGAGAAAAAAGAATTTTGAAATAACTATTTCCAAACAAGGGCTTATAATTTTGATATATTTAGGCCTTGTTTAATCTCCATTATTTTTAAAATACATTTTTCTCTTTCTCTTTCAATAACACATTATCCAATAAAATAATATTGTTTGCAAATCCAAATTTTTTATTTTTATTTTTTAATAACACATTATCCATCAATCTACTATTTTAAAACGCATTTTTACAATAAAATGGGCTCAAACATGCCCTTAAAGTTTAAACTCAAGTTAATTGTTTTTGAATACTGAGTGGTTATCATCATTGTTTTATTCATTGGACTTCAAATAACACCCAAATACGCACTGAACTTTCAAAACTTGCACTTCATTCCTCACTCTTCAACTTAGGCCATGTTTGATAGCCTTGATTTTTCATGAAAAATGGAAAATGTATTCAATTTCCACCCAATTTGTGTTGTTTGATTGCTAAGAATTTTCATGGAATTTGTTTTCCAACTTCCCTCCACACATGTGCCAGTTCCATGGTTTTGTGGAAAATCAATGGATTTCAAGCCACCTTTTTTTTTTAATAATTTTTTGACAATTGGAACAAATTCTATTCCCAATTGTAACGAATTTTATCTCTTTAATTAACAATTTTTATAAAAAACAAAATCAAATGAACACTAAAAGACAAAAAATTTCAACATTTTTCAAGTGAAAAATTATACCAATCAAACACATTTAATTGTTATTTGCCAATTCTTAGTAAAACAAATTATAGACAATTCAATTCTCCTAAAGTCGTTTTCTTTTCACTCGAATTTCATCCTTACAATCAAACGGACCCTTACTGTTTTCAGAAAAAGTTTTGCTTCTCGTCCAGGTGAGGGACAAGTGGGAAAACGTAGCGCCCCCTATTGGAGGGGCGCTTGTTAGACTTTTTTCTTTCAGAAATAGCTTATGCGGCTTGACAGCATCCGACATGGTTATTAATGGAGTTAAATGTGCACGTGGCTGCAAACAATGCAACAAAGTTTTTAAAACTTCTGGCAAAACACACCTTTCCTCCAAAAACGCGCTTCTTTAGAGACAATTACCTACACCGTGGATGATAGGCAAATGATTTTGTTAACATCAAAAGTTTACTCACGCAGAAACAAAAATACTAAAAATCAAGTGAAATTCCAAGTTGTAGCATCCAATCTACTTCCAGTCCTAATTCGAACACAATTTCTTGAAGAAAATGCTGAAAATTAGTTCCAATCACTTCACATTATTTTCTCTTCAATCTTTTCTTACAATAAAGTTCCAAGAGAAGAAGAAAAGAAATTATAGTCCAGTAAAATATGCAAAAATGGAATAATTCCAGAGGTGGAGGATACCATTTCGGATCGAAGGCGTAGCCAAGAAAGAAGAAAAGCACCGATCTTAAGGAGCAAATTTTCGACGTCCATTTCTTCGGAGTTTAGGATTTCGAGTGAAAATATAATTATGCGGTAATGCAAACACAATTCTTTAAGGAAAAACTGAAAATGAGTTCCAATCACTTCACATTACTTTTTCCTCAATGTTTTCTTACAATAAAGTTCCAAGAGAAGAAGAAGAAGAAAAGATAGAAATTGTAGCCCAGTAAAACATGCAAAAATGGAAGAATTCAAAAGGGTGATGTAAGGATTTTTAATTAAAGATGGGCTTGTATGTGTAAATAATTGTGTGTTAAATTATAGGCTATCGAATTCGGTTGAGCCCAATTAAAGTGATCTAATAAGGTTTCAGTTTTGAGCTTTAATGTATTCAATTAAAGTACGGGTTTACATATGTGTAGAGACCGGGCCCAAGACCTAATTCTATGATGGTCTGAATTAGGTCAAAGGGCATCCCTATATAAATAGGTTATGGTCCCCAGATCACACGCAACGAAACAAATTATTCATTCTCTACTGCATCCCATCACAGAGAAGAAAAGGAGACTGCGTGTAGATTTGGAAGACCATACCGCGAAATTCATATTGCATTAACCATGTCAGATTCAGGTATGCTTCCGCTTTAATTCTTATATTTCTTGATGATTTAACATGAAAGATCCAGTAATTTAAAGCATTAAATTTTCTAACAAGTGGTATTAGAGCCTCTTCATGTTGAATCATTGAGAATCGAATAATATAATTTAGTTCTTGCAATATATTTTGAAATTTTCAGATTTAACAATTTTTGGTTATATATTTTGTTAAATTTGAAAAATTTTTGCAGTATAATTCTTGTTATTTTCGAAATTCGAATTAATTGGTTGAGAAAATTTAGATTTGGAATTCAGATTTTTTTTTGTTCAGATTTCTGTAATAAAAAAAATGGAAGTCGGCGGCGACGCGGGGCGCTGTTGACATCAATAGCGCCCGCTGCTGCACTGTAGCAGCGCGGGCATTGCTGCTGCAGAGCCGGCGCCGTTACTCCAGGCGGTGCCGGAGTGCGCCGCCACCAGGAAGGAAAGAAAGAGAAAAAAAATTTAGGTTTTTTTTCAGTTTTTTGATTTTTGGAGGCGGGGGCCTCTCCTGTAAATTAGATGAATAGGGGTCCTTAGTTGCAATTAGGGTTAGGGTTATAAAATTAAGTTTCAATCCCTAACCTTTAAGTTATATTGAGATTTGGGCCTTTAAGTTTCAGATTTAATAATTCAGTCTCTAAGGTTTTAAAATTAATTAATTCGGGCCATTAAAGTTCTGAATTTATAATTAAAGTCCTCAAAATTAAATTATTAATTCAAATTGGCCCCCTAAGTTCATAATTAATTCAAATTGACCCCTAAAGTTTCAAAATTTTAAAATTTGATCCCTAAAGTTTTGAATTGGTCAATTTTGGCCCCTAAAGTTTTAAAATTTGTTCTAATTGATCCTCTAAAGTTTTGAAGTAATTAATTTTGGTCCCTAAAGTTTCAAATTTATTAATTTCAAACTTTAGATTTCAACCCCTAAAGTTTGAAATTAATTAATTTTGCTCCCTTAAAGTTTTGAATCATTAATCCTAAGGCCCCTAAAGTTTAAAACTAATCAAAATATGTAAAATTGGTGATTCTCTTTCTCAAATTTTGGTATTAAAGACTCTTTTAAAGAGATATAATATTCGAAAGTTAGTTAATTGAAGCAACATATTGCCAAAGCAACCTCTCTTGTGAAAATTGACTAATTTAGAATGTTAAAAAGTGTTTGTGCACGTGTTATTCATGGGAATATTGGTCAGCCCAAAGGAAGGTCAATATTTAGCCGAATACACTTGCACCTGTGGTGATAAACGTGTGACGATTATTTGGTTTAATGTGTGACCAATAAATCGGTCCAAAGAAAGGTTTATTGATTGATACGTTGTTTTATCGTCAATGTTTGATCACTACGCCAAGAGTATCGCTTTCAAGTCAATATCTCTGTCCAAAGACTGGATATTGATGTTGTACTTGGTATCTTGTGATGGGCCCTACCACTATTTGAGATTATTATTATTATTATTTGCATATTAAAGATATTCGTGTGAGATATTCATAATAAATGTTCTCTAATTCAGTTTCAGGTTCTGCTGCTAATATCTCTGCTAGCATCAATTCAATTCCAATGTTAAATGGCACAAACTTCAGGGCATGGCAAGAGAACGTTATGATTGTTCTCGGAGTCATGGACCTAGACCTTGCTTTACGGGTCGATCAACCTGCTGCACTTACTGATAAGAGTCCCTCTGATGACAAGAGGGAGATGGAAAAGTGGGAACGATCGAACCGCATAAGCTTAATGGTCATGAAGCGTGCTATTCTAGAAGCATTCCGGGGCACTATGTCCGATAAGGTGACTACGGCTAACGGTTTCCTTGAGAACCTTGAGAAGAGGTTTGCTAAGAATGAAAAGGCTGAAACAAGTACACTTTTGGAAAATCTTGTCTCAATGAGGTATAAAGGGAAAGGAAACATTCGGGAGTACATTATGGAAATGTCTCACATTGCTTCAAAACTAAAGGCGCTCAAGTTGGATTTATTTGAAGACTTGTTAGTGCACTTGGTTCTGATATCCCTTTCGGCACATTTCAGTCAATTCAAGGTGAGCTACAACTGTCAAAAGGACTCATGGTCCCTTAATGAGCTCATCTCACACTGTGTCCAGGAAGAGGAAAGACTGAAGTATGAAAAGACAGAAAGTGCTCATTTAGCCACCACCTCTAAGGACAAAAGCAACAAGAAAAGGAAGATTAATAAGGAAGCTGCAGGTACGGCACCGCAAAAGAAACAGCATAAGGAACCAACTGAAGATGGTTGTTTCTTCTGTGGAGGTGCAGGTCATTAGAAGAAGAATTGCACCAATTACCACGCATGGCGTGTAAAGAAAGGTACTCTTCTTCATTTGGTTTGTTCTGAGGTTAATTTAACCTTGGTACCAAGACATACATGGTGGATAGATTCTGGTGCAACAACTCACATCAATATGTCTATGCAGGGTTGCCTGAGTTGCCGAAAACTAAGTGATGGTGAAAGATACATTTATGCTGGCGACGGCAATAGAATGGAAGTAGAGGCAATAGGAAAATTTAGATTATTGTTAAAGACTGGAATTTATTTGGATCTTGTTGAGACATTTATTGTACCGTCTTTTAGACGGAATTTGATTTCTATTTCTGTTTTGGACAAATTTGGTTATACTTGTTCTTTTGGAAATGAAGATTTTAGTTTGTTTCATGATTCAAAATTGTTTGGTCCCGGTTCTTTATCAGGTTACGATAATCTTTATTCAATTGATACAATTGCTTCTTATAATGAAAAATTGCATGTAAGTACTCAAGGTGTAAAGCGAAAATTAAACGACGAGAATTCTGCCTCGTTGTGGCACAAGAGATTAGGTCACATCTCCAAAAGGAGAATTGAGAGACTTGTGTTTGACGGGATTCTCGACCCTCTTGACTTCACAGATTATGATTTGTGTGTCAACTGTATAAAGGGAAAACAAACCAATAAAAGGAGATTTCAAGCCAATAGGATTTCGGACGTCTTAGAACTTATACATACGGATATTTGTGGACCATTCCCTACAGGTTCTTGGAATGGTCAACAATATTTTATAACGTTCATAGACGACTTTTCAAGATATGGCTACATATATCTCATTCATGAAAAATCACAGTCACTGGATGTGTTCAAAAACTATAAAGCTAAAGTTGAGAACCAACTCGGCAAAAGGATTAAAAGCGTCAGATCTGACCGTGGGGTGAATACTATGACAGATATGACGGTTCAAGTGAACAGCGTCTAGGACCGTTTGCTAAATTCCTAGAGGAATGCTACACTATGCTGGGTTCGCCCACTATGAATGGTGTTGCTGAAAGACGAAACAGAACGCTTAAGGACATAGTGAGGAGTATGATTAGTCATTTTACCTTACCAGAATCTCTGTGAGGTGAAGCATTAAAGACTGCAGCTTATATACTCAACAGAGTTCCAACTAAGGCCATTGATAAAATCCCATATGAGCTTTGGAAGGGCAAGAAGCCTAGTTTGAAGCATATACATATTTGGGGATGTCCAGCTAAGGCAAGGCCCTATAAGCCAAATGAAAAGAAACTGAACGCAAGGACCATCAGTTGCTATTTCCTTGGATATTCTGAAAGGTCCAAGGGTTACAAGTTTTATGATCCCACAACTAAGGTAATTTTCGAGACAGGAAATGCTAGGTTCTTTGAGGATGTTAAGTTTGCGGGGGGAGAAAGGGTTATAGGATTTGTCTTTGAGGAGGAATATGTTGAAATTCCTCCAATTGCCATTGACAATGATCAGGTTTCTATCCCTGATATTGTTCAAGAAGCAACTCTGGATCAAGACAATGTCATACCTCTCTCTCAAGATCAACAAATTGTTCCAGAAGAACAAACTCTACACCCTCAAGAACCAATGCCATTAAGAAGATCCACTAGAGAGAGGAGAAGTGCGGTTTCGAATGATTACATCGTATTTCTTCAAGAACATGAAGTTGACATTGGAATGGTGGAAGATGATCCGATCAACTTTCGTCAAGCCATGGAAAGTTCTAACTCTCAAAAGTGGCTCGATGCTATGAATAAAGAGATAAAGTCCATGAAGGACAATGACGTATAGGACCTCGTTCCATTGCCTGAAGGTGCGAAACCCATTGGTTGCAAATGGATATTTAAGACCAAGAGGGATTCGAAAGGTGATGTAGAGAGGTATAAGACTCGTCTTGTCGCAAAAGGTTTTACACAGAAAGAAGGCATCGATTATAAAGAGACTTTCTCTCCGATTTTTTCGAAAGACTCTTTCAGGACTATAATGGCATTGGTAGCGCATTTCGATCTTGAGCTACATCAGATGGATGTTAAGACAGTGTTTCTTAATGGTGACATTGATGAAACAATTTATATGGTACAACCAGAAAACTTTGTATCGGACGATGCAAAGCAAATGGTTTGTAAATTAAAGAAATCCATCTATGAACTCAAACAAATGTCTCGTCAATGGTATTACAAGTTTCATCAAGTGATCATCTCATTTGGTTTTGAGATGAATTTGGTTATTGATAAGTGTGTTTTCACACACTTATTTAGCTCACTAACATGACTTAAACATGGAAAAAATAGTCGAATTATGACTTAATCTTGTTAAATTCATGCTATGTAGGTGTTTCTATGGAAAAGATGGAATTCAGAAGAAAAGAGCCGAAAAAGGACCAAAACGGAACAAAGCGATAGATCGAGGACCAAGTTGCAAATAATCCATAGATGAGACGGGAAATGAAATGAAGATTCAAGAGTGTTAAAGTTCAATCGGATGAGGAAAGGAGTCAAGAGGTGAAATATGGTCGAAGTATTATCAAGTATCAAATTTCAGGCGAAAAAGTTATGCTCGTGATTTTGAGTTTTTACTTGAGATCCATTTTTGGCATAGTAAACATCAGAATTTGAGGAAGTCTATTTCTATCAAAAGTGTACATCTTTGGGTTTTCTTCCCAATGAACTTTGAATCACCTCAATCGAAGATCAAGAGAGAAAGTTATGACCAAAATACTGAAAGCTGTTCGGAGGAAAAATTTTATAACCATGCGGCCGCATGGTTATAATTCCTTGCGGCCGCACAGGATATTGCAAGGATCCAAATGAGCTGAAAAATTAAACCATGCGGCCTCATGGCTTTAAGGTCGATAAAAAATTCTGAAATCCCATTTTTAATTGAAACTCTTTTGGGGTTCCGTGGGGACATGATATAAAAGCCAAAATTCATCAGAAAAAGGGCAGAACGTCCAGGGAGAAGAAGAATACAACTTTTGGAGACAAGGAACACAAACTTAAAGCCGATTTCACAAGGATTCAAAGGGGTTTTCAAGGTTTTGTTCAAGAATTCAGATTTCAAGAACTTTCATGCGGGTGTTATTCCTTCTAGTCATTAATTTCGTTTTGTTTTCTGTAATTATGAATCTTCTAGGCTAGGGTTTTAATTACTGGGTGATCGATGAACCGTTGTTTGTTATTTTAATTCTATATTTCATGAACTTGATATAAAGATTCGTTGGATATTTTGATTGATTTACATGCATTAATTTTCTTCCGCAATTAGTGGCCAATGATTGTGTGAGTATTGATGACTTGTTTCTTACATTCGAGAGAAGTGGAATAGGTTCGATAAGGTGTAAATTAACATAGGGTCCGATAGGGGATAGAGATATACCCCTATGCTTTATGTAATTCTTAAATTGTTCACAAAACTACATGCATTCTTGTATGTTTGCATCATTCATAGAAATATAGGCTGGTGGTGTGCAAGAATAGGTCTAATATATATCGAGAGAGTATATTGGATAGAATAGGAACATTGAATTGGCAAATTTTCATCGAATCATTAATTTTATGAAATTAGGGTTTTTATAACTTCAATTAGGGATGCGTGATCCTAGTTACTTTAATTTGATTCATTTTAATAAATTAGCTTTTAAACTTGCTTAATTTCATTTACTTGAGTGTTTAAGTCGTTTAATTAGAGAAATTTCGAAATTAGGGTTTCTAATTGAGAAATTAGGGTTTTTAGTTGAAATTAGGGTTTTTAATTGAAATTGGGGCTTTTTGCACTTAGATCACATTTTCACTCAATTAGATTCGATTAAGGCTAGATTAAATAGAATTGAACTACTCAATCTCTGAGGGACGATATTCGGACTTTTAAAAATCCACTTTATTACTCGTTACGAACCGTACACTTGCGGTAGTTTTAAATCGAAAGAATTATTTCGTGAACAGTTATGATTGTATATACCACAAGTTCAGTGGGAGCAAGTATATTTTTCTGGTTTTATATGTCGATGACATATTGCTTGCCAGCAACGATATAGGCTTATTGCACGAAACCAAGAGATTTCTAGCAAAGAATTTTGAGATGAAAGATCTTGGTGATGCCTCTTTTGTATTAGGAATTCAAATACACTGAGATCGCTCTCGAGGTGTTCTTGGATTATTACAAAAGAGCTATATCGAAAAGGTACTTAAAAGATATGGCATGCAAGATTGTAAACCATGTGACACCCCTGTGGCTAAAGGAGATAAGTTCAGCTTAAGTCAGTGTCCTAAAAATGACTTGGAAATTAAAGAAATGCAGAAGATTCCTTATTCCTCAGCTATAGGGAGTCTGATGTATGCTCAGGTTTGTACACGTCCGGATATAGCGTACATCGTTGGGATGCTAGGGAGATATTTAAGTAACCCGGGAATGGATCATTGGAAAGCAGCCAAACGGGTCATGCGGTATTTACAGAGAACAAAAGACTACATGCTCACATACAGGAGATTGGATCAGTTGGAGATCATCGGTTATTCTGATTCTGATTTCGCGGGATGCTAAGATAGTAGGAGATCCACTTCAGGCTATATTTACCTGCTTGCTGGAGGTGCTATTTCCTGGAAGAGTGCTAAGCAGACACTCATAGCTACTTCTACCATGGCAGCGGAGTTTATAGCGTGTTATGAGGCATCAAATCATGGAATATGGCTGCGTAATTTTGTCACTGGACTGCGTATTGTGGACAATATAGAAAGACCACTTAAGATATTTTGTGACAATAAATCAGCAGTGCTGTATTCCAATAACAACAGGAGCTCGACAAAGTCAAAACACATAGAGATCAAGTTCCTTGCTGTTAAAGAAAGAGTTCAGAGTGGACAGGTGTCAATAGAGCATATTGGGACAAACTCCATGGTTGCGGATCCACTTACTAAAGGATTGATACCCAAGGTCTTTCATGAGCACACTGCTCATATGGGTGTAATGTCTCTTGAGGATATCTAATTTCAGTGAGAGTTTGTATTTTTGTTTTTCATATTGGACACATGTACTGTTATTTTGGATACGGTTTAAAGTTAAAGTTATTTTCAGTTATAAAGTTATTTGGTTAATTATCTTTGAACTTGTTTAAAATGATCTCACTAAGGTATTAAGCTGGACCAGTTGGAAATAGGCATGTTACAGATCACATTACATGTAATTTTCATGCTACACATCCATGCTTGATCCATGTCATTCGGTTATATTGATATACGTGACCATTGATGGGTTTAGCTACGTGAAAGTAGCGAAAGCCGCTTTGATCCTATGTTGATATGATTGATGGACGGGATTGTTTGGGGATACATTCGGTAATGATAGCAAAATTCTGAGTACTCATAAGGTTATATTTAATGCACAATTATAAGGTGACACATATAGCCCAAGTGGGAGATTGTAAGGATTTTTAATTAAAAATGGGCTTGTATGTGTAATAATTGTGTGTTAAATTATAGGCTATCGAATTCGGTTAAACCCAATTAAAGTGATCTAATAAGGTTTCAATTTTGGGCTTTAATGTATTCAATTAAAGTACGGGTTTACATATGTGTAGAGACCGGGCCCAAGACCTAATTCTATGATGGGCCGAATTAAGTCAAAGGGCATCCCTATATAAATAGGTTATGGTCCCCAGATCACACGCAACGAAACAAATTATTCATTCTCTATTGCATCCCATCACAGAGAGGAAAAGGAGACTGCGTGTAGAATTGGAAGACCATACCGCGAAATTCATATTGCATTAACCATGTCAGATTCAGGTATGCTTCCGCTTTAATTCTTATATTTATTGATGATTTAACATGAAAGATCCAGTAATTTAAAGCATTAAATTTTCCAACAGGTGATGCACACCATTTTGGAATCGAAGGTGAAGCCAAGCAAGAAGAAAAACCTTGATCTTGAGGAGCAAATTTTCAACGTTCCTTTTTTCTGAGAAGTGTGTTTTGAAGGAAAAATGTGTTTTGCCAGAACTTTTTTAATATACGTTTTGCATCATTGGCAGTCACTTGTGCATATTTAACTCTGTCAACAACAACGTCAGATGTCGTCAAGCCATGTAAGCTATTTTTGAAATGGTAAATTGAATAACAGGGGATGGAGTGCAAGTTCTAAAAGTTTAGTGAGTATTTAAGTGCAATTTTAAGTCCAGTGAGTAAACCGTGACAATGATAAAAATTTAGTTAGTATCCAAAACAATTAACTCTTTAAACTCTGGCTATATATAATATTCTTGTCTTCTGTGATGGCATAAGGGGCTCCTTTTTGAACAGTTTGTTAATTAGAGATTAGACATGTCAATAATTGAAAGGTTAGAGATTTAGCTCCCATTTTTTTTCGAATTTTAATGGTCAGAATAGTGATTTTTTGAAAAATGTGTTGTTGAAAAAGAAAGAAAAGTTTTCGATTTATATGTAATATTATTTTACAATCATGCTACTTGTACAATGTATTTTACAACTTGATTTACAATGTATGACTTGACAAACATCACATCCATCTATTTGAAAAACTGTTTTTAAAATCAATGGTCATGATTTTTCCAACACACTTATTGCCAATGAAGTTGTGCAAATACATTGTACAAGTGGTTTTATTCATTATTTTATGAAAGATTATGTGATTGAAAATAAGAAGGAGAAAAAGAAAGAGAATGGGTCAAACGAGGGACAATTTTGTTAAGAGATGAAAGTTGATAATTAGAAACGTTACTGCCAAGTATAACGTTTTTAAACTTACACAAACACGCTTAAGGATTTTCGCAATTTAACAGCGGCTGCGAACCGTACTGCGACATGCCCTTCTCGCAAACCAGCACTGTTCCGTCCGCACCATAATTTCCGACGCTCAATCAATTAGAAACCGCGAAATTCAAATCCATCAAGTTTAAGCTATCAATTTATTAATAATTTGTCAATAAATTATTTGATTAAGAATCATCGAGAATATTAGAGAAAAAAATGCCTCCGAAGCAGCAATCGAAAGTGGATTTGGCGAAGAAGCAGAAGATAGTCGAAGACAAGACTTTCGGATTGAAGAACAAGAACAAGTCCAAGAATGTTCAGAAATACGTTCAATCCCTCAAACAATCCGTCCAGCCCAGGCCTGAACTCAGCAAAATCGACGCCAAGGTCGAATTACATTCATTGATTATGTAAACCGGGATTGCATTTGACTGTTCATCGATTGATTGCTTGTTTTTTTGTGTGGGAAATTAACAGAAAAAGAAAGAGGAGGAGAAGGCAAAAGAGAAGGAGCTCAATGAATTGTTTAAAGTTGCAGTGAGTCAGCCCAAAGTTCCTCCAGGTAACTTCTCTAATTAGTTTTTCCTGTAAAATCTCCTCCGTTCAATTAAATAGTGGGCAGTGTTATATAAGCTCCGTGGTGCTCAGATAAGCATGTATATGTGAATGCGTGGTTTTAGCTTTCTGCCATTCTTTTAATTTATTGTTTCCCCGAGGGACTTGTTGTAAATATTGGATTCTAGAAGTTTAGGATCGACAATTTGTGATTATATCGTTATTTTGTCTATCTGAAATGTTGGTGTCTAAATTTTTGAGAATCAACATTTGACTTATCTAGGTGTTGATCCGAAGTCAATATTGTGCGAGTTCTACAAAGCTGGTCAATGTGCCAAAGGTTTTAAGTGCAAGTTCTCTCACGATTTGAATGTTCAAAGGAAAGGAGAGAAGATCGACGTTTATAGTGATAAGCGCGATGAAGGTTAATAGTGGAAGTTCAAATTCTATCATCAAATCTCCAATTTGGTTACAGTTTTTTTTTTTCTCCCATAATTTTGATTTGTCTCTGTGAATCTCATTTATTGGTTTCATAAAGAGAATGAAAAGGAAACAATGGAGGACTGGGATCAAGAAATGTTGGAGAAGGTTGTTCAGTCCAAGAGTCAGGAGTACAACAAGAATAAGCCTACCGATATAGTAAGTCTTCATTAATGATTTCAATATGTTTTTCAGTCATCTCAGGATTGTGATATAATTCTGTAACTTTATTTTTTTTTCCCTAGCCAATCATTTGCTGTCTTTAACTACCATTGATATCTCTGTCTTCCTTTTTCTTTATGATTTTAACCAATCTGAATGAATTTTAAAGATACTACTTCCTCCGTCCCATTCAGATAGGCTGATTTTGTTTTTCACAATGATTAAGAAATCTTATTTAATGTTATTGAGAAAATAATTTTTGCCAAAAACTTTCTAATTTATCCTTATTTATATTTGTACAATTTCAAGATTAAGCGGGAAAATTTTGTTATAATTAGGCAATTAAATAAGGGTATTTTAGCAAATGACAAAACAAAACATTCTCAATAAAGAAATAATTGGGATAAGGAAATAAGGAAAGTCAGTCTATGTAAATGGGACGGAGAGAGTATTAACTGGCTGGTAGTTGTAAATTTAAAATTTTCTTTTTCACAAGATAGAGACGTGTTGGAAGAGTACTTCTAATTTCAAGAGATGGCCAGGTTCCATTTTCTAATTCTGTTTGCTTATATCTTGATGCCAAATACATACAATCTTGTTTCCATTTCAAATGTGTGATTATGATTTTATTTTATTTTTGGTGTTTGGGGGGGGGGGGGGGGGGGGGGGGGGGGCACAAAAATT
>NW_019266740.1:1088376-1088778 GCF_002742605.1 Olea europaea var. sylvestris
AGAAGAACCAGATGCAGAGCAAAAGGTGATCATTTTGGTATTTGCCTTGCTATGTTCCATCTAATATTACTTGGAGACTTAATGAACTTCTTTGGTCCTTAAAATTCTGTGATTGGCGAGTATGCTAAAATTTTGATTGCTTTAATTTCTTAGTATCTTTATGGTAGTGGGGAAATGTTAGTAACGAAAATCTTGGAACTCGAGTAGCTCATTTCAAGTTTGAACACAGTTTGAAAAGGCCAGCCTGCTTGAAGAACCTGGCAAAAGTTGATAATAAAGACCAAAAAAGGAAGAAACCTGTAGCATCTACACCCAAAACCTTGGAGGTGCCTCTGCCCCCGTGCCCCGGGGGGGGGGGGGGGGGTTTTTGGGGGGGGGGGGGGGCGGGGGGGGGGGGGGGGG